>NW_027255838.1:657500-937500 GCF_039877785.1 Chaetodon trifascialis | reverse complement strand
TCAGAGGGAGAGGGATTCATCCACGCTCTCGACCAAATCAGTAGTGAGAGGGACTCATGGACTCTCTCAGACCAAATTCACAGCTGTGGGGATCTCATCTGCTCTCAAACCAGATTCTGTGCTTGTGCGTATTCAGAGAGTGAATTGGCAAACAGGATGATCGCCTGTTTAATAGAAACAGTCTTCTTTTTGATGCTTTCAATAAAGTCATTTGTTGAACCGGCATCATGGACTCCTGGACATTCTTCTCTTCATGTCACACGGGAGAAACCACATGACGATACTTGTACTTGAGTCCAGATTTTCAGTACTCTTTCCACCGCTGGATGTGTGCTTGTGCCTGTCAGGTCATGCATTCGGGTCCTGTTGTGCTCAGTTGTGTCTGTGTTTTTGGCCTAACGTAATAAATCCAGATGTGCATAAAACACTGACAGATTCTTAAGGACAGACATGGCTTCATTTGCTTTGTTCTTAGCTATTACATTGTTTCGTGTTGAAGGGTTTCTTTTCCCGCTCATACACATTACTCTCACTCCAACCAGTTGATACTACTTTCAAAACAAAAGTGATTTGTTGCTAAGTGAATGTGCTGACTGTATAGCAAAAAAAAAAGCTACTGTCTGTCTGGTCTTACTGTAATTTCTTATAACCAGAAGCAGAAATCAGTTTAAATGAGTCAAAAAAGTGAGAAAGCGTTTTTCAAGTTTGAAAGTCTTTACTACAAATAATGTTTGGAACAAAATGCAGCAGGAACTTTGCAAGCAGCCAGACATTAAGAGCTACAAGAGAATACAACACACACACAATTAAAAAATAAAAATAAAAAAATCAACAGTTTAATGCCAAACCTTGGCATAAAGGTACTTTGTGACTAGAACAAAATATAATAGGAACTTCAAAGCAGCCAGTCATTAAGAGCTACAAGAGAATACAACACACACACACACAAATCAACAGTTTAATGCCAAACCTTGGCATAAAGGTACCTCGTGACTGGAACAAAATACAACAATAAGAATGTTACTTTCTCAAAACACACACACACACACACACACACACACACACACACACACGACTGCAGTGAGGTCATCACCAAAGTGTGAAAGAGGATGTGACTGAACATGCACCTTTCCTCATCTCATCAGTCCCTTTATTACTTTTGTGAGGAGCAGTTTTTGAAATGCAAAGACATGAAAAGACGAGCCGCAATAATGATGGAAGGACTAAAGTACAATGATCCCTTCACCCTGAATTATGCTTCACAACGCAATACTGACAACTAGTGGCTATTGGTGCTTGGCAGTAAAACAAGTAGCCAGGAAAATCTTGGATCTTGACGTTATCACATTTGCTCATCACAGCTTCTTTTTTAGACCAGATCCATCACCCACACTCCACTTCTCAACACAGATATGAACTCTGATCTAAAGTCTGCATAGTCTTTATAGTTAGTTGCCAGTTGCAAAGAGCAACTACAGGTGTGTGCCAGGGCTGCTCCTGTGAACTGTGGCTGTTCTGCTGTGAATGCAACTTCAATTGTCTTCGATAGGAACAAGTCAGACCCTGCACAGTACCTGAGGAACAAACCAAGCTCCTTGTCATCTCTTTCTCTGACAAATCTCAAGAGGTGATTTGAGGTGGTTTGTTCCTCCGCTGACATACATTCTGGGAACTTGATGGATTTAGTGATGTTCCTTGCTTTCGGTTTCAGATCATCCAGAATCTTCTTCAGTCCTGTGTTACTCATGGTTTGTCCAATAGATGCAAGAATTGGCTTCCAACATTTATGATAAATGCTGGTTCTTGGACCATTTCTTTGTGGGCTGTTTCCTCCACCAGGCTGTGCAGATTTTCTTCAGATGGCAGCACAGAGCAGCTGTGACTGCTCAGTATGCTGAGAAGTTGGTCCATATCTGCCTCTTTAAAGTGGTCGAATGCCTCAGTCAGCACATCTTTCTCAGTTGTGCTGATGTAGTTGAAGAAAGCCTCCAGTAGATTGCTGTCTGAACAGGTGAGTGACAGAGCCTCTGAAAGGAATGGAGGGGCAAGTTGGACTCACCGCCATCCAAAGGCCAATATGCGAGCAACGGCTGTCCACTCTCTTTCTTTGAATTTGTGGTGCAAATTTGGGATCTTGTAGCTGGTTCCACTGGTCTTTGTAGTGTAGAAAATATCCCAGAAATCGGTTAGACAGTCCCTGATGATCCCACTCCCAACTCCAGCCTCAACTTCTCCACGTTCAAGCACACGTCTGATTGAAATATTTGCATCAAGAATGTTCTCCTTTGAAAATGCGTCAATCATGTCCATGAGACACTGTGCTTTGCGGATTACAATGACTTCTTTCTCCACCACATTTTCAGGATTCGCAAAGAAATCTGTGCTGCTGGAACTCTGTTCCAAATCCACATTGTGAAGTGCGGTGCTTGGTTCTTCGATGGTTACTGACCAGGGTGCATCTAGATTTTCTGTTTCCTCCACAAATACTGTAAGATGCTCTTCTTGTATTGGTGAGTATATAAGAGTATCAACGCATTCGTAATGCATGTTTGTCTGGTGTCCAATAATAACTACATCATCAATTGATGTGTCTGCGAGAGGCTGGTCTGATGTTGTAAAAGATGGAGCAGATTGGAGTGTTGAGGTACTATTGGGACTGCTACAAGAGAGAGGCCCTCTGCTATTCCCAGGTCTTTTGACAGGACAGACCAGTGGTGGGCTGGATGAGGGTGGTGATGAATGTGGAGGCGGTCCAGGTTCACTGTATGGGTCAGGTAAATGGGGCATGTGTGAAAGTTCATCACAAAGCTCAGGATTACTGTACTCTTTTCCCTTTGTGCAGAGGTATACTCTAAGGGTCTTGTGTTGAGTTTGCTCAATCAAATTTTGGAGCGTGACACTGCCTTCAATGGGTTCCCCCGAAACACTGACAGAAAGCATGCAGTCAAAGTCCTCTAATTTCCCTTTAACTGATGTGCCACCAGGGAAAAGAAGTGTCTTTCCTCTTTCCAGAATAGTGGATACCCTCTCATCTTTATTTACAATCATTTCTCGTGGTCCACCCCCAGTCGCCCTTCTTACTTTATACACAGTGTCTCGGTAGTTCAACCAGCCAAATTCAGCTTTCCTTGTCTTTTTTGAAGCATTCCTGTTTCCACAGAGTGCAAACCTTGATTGACTGCTGGTGGTTGCAGTGACTGAGGCGGCTGATGGAAGTTTCATCTTCTCTCTTAAGTTACTGATGAACTTTCTTTTCCTTTGCTCTCTATCCTCCGATTCACTTGAGGATAACTCCTTCCAGTTTTTGGCAAAAACACGGTCTCCATATCGTGGAATATACATAGAGAGCTTATCTTCTTCAAGGAACTTCACAACATCTTGATCAATCTAAAACACAAAAAAGGTTTAATGTCAGATAATGTTTCATTATTCTTTGCACATGTTCCTGTTACACTGAAATCTCAGTAGTGTGTATGAGACCGTTTCGGTAGTGTGTGGGAGAGCACAACATTTCAGTGTGTGTGAAAGGTATTTCTGAATAATCATATCAGCATGCAATGTCTTTAAATATACTCATTTTTTGTTGTTTACCTTGTCCTCTGCCATTTGTTTTAGGCATTCCTCTGGAACTCCCCTTTCTCTCAAGGCTGACAGAAACTGGTCCATCTGTAGGTTTTCAAAAACCAAGTTATAAATCATACTTCTTAGCAGCTGTAAAAAGCTGTCACCTTTAAACTGCTGGCTCTTCATTAACTGGACAAACAAAAGGGTTGTCATAGTTTGACTAATATACCAGTATATTTAATAGCCACATCTGCTTTAAGTTGACAATTGACACGCATTGTTCTGAACCACTAGCACGATGTAAATACGACACAGAATACACTAAAGCACTATCAGGGTAAAGAATGAACAATTGATGAAACGTTGTGTTATTTGCTTCTCACTCTGAAGAAGGAGCCATATTCTTGTTTATCTCTTTCCGTTTCCGTGGCTTCAGCCTATTGTACTAGGGCCAAGTAAATATAATTTAACCAGTGTGATTGTTTCTCTGTTTCTGAAATAGCTGTACAAAGCACCTGTGGCTGTGACATCACCAAAACCGACATCAGCTATCTATCTATCTATCTATCTATCTATCTATCTATCTATCTATCTATCTATCTATCTATCTATCTATCTATCTATCTATCAACCATCAATCTGAAGAAATGCACATTTCATATTTTATTGATGATCTGAAGGAGCAAGGCATGGTGGTGGTGTTTTTTATTAACCTTTATGTAACCTTTATTACAGGCCACAAACAATGTTGCATGTTCTCTCTTTAAACCCAAATAATAAAATATTCAAAGTATAAATAATTTCAAAGCCAGTTTACTGTGAAGCTTTGCACTTAAATTTATCTTCACAGTAAGATTTTGTTAAGACCGCTGCGGGTCCACAGTGATTAATCAGTCTTACTCCTCAAATCTGGCAAAAACTTTGTAATTTCTCTCATCCATAAGTGCTGTGCAGAACTTCTCATAGTCCATTTTCTTTAGAAGAAAAACTGAAAAGTTCCGCTGGAGAATCCTCATCAGGATCACCTTCCCAGCTTCTGAGGGTCTTGAGGACTATTATAAACATTTGTGTATGTGTCTCTGTGTGCGTGCACGCGTGTGTGTGACAGCATTAATCATTCATTAATTAGCCCAATCACATCACATCTCTAAATGTATAGGGGAAAAAACACTAGCGGCCGAGCCGCCACCGCTCGCGGATCTGTGAAAGTGGGGGTGTGGAGGCAGTCTGCGGAGATGTGGAGCTCCCGTCTGTGGGGAGAGACAAAGAGCCGCTGGAGGTCTGCCTGGGACGGGCAGTCAGTACAACGCTGATTGGATATCAAACATCCAACCAACTTTTCCGAGCTTCATGCCGCCCCGGGCGGCTGCAGCTGCGGCTGGCCGCTTCATCTGTGCCTGAAGCTGCCACTGCTTAAAACGAGGCTACGTGACAGAGTCGAGACACATCTCCGCCATCTATTCATGCACAGTTTGGTGAACTTTCCACCGCTTCACCGTTTTGAGGGTGGACCGACAGTCCTGCACAACTGAGCCACACAGTTCGTCTGCACGTACCAAAAAGCACCGGAGCAACAGTATAATAATCTAGTTATGATTACTGATGAATTTGGGGTGATGTGTTCCTGTAATAATCATCTTAGCTCGCGCATTTGTCCGCGCTGAACACCACACGGCACATCATCCACCGCCACTTCTTCTTCTGACGTTCATTCAATAAAGTTTTTAAAAACAACAACAACAACAACAACAACAACAACAACAACAACAACAACAAAACAAATCGAGATAACGAGATAATATCTTATTATAACGAGATAATATCTCGTTATATCGAGAAAACGGCTTGTAAAAAAAAAAAAAAACGCGTCCGCAGAAACCTGTAAAATTTGACTTCAAAGTGTTCCTCGATACCGGTCGGTGAATCTTCTTTCATACATGTACACAGACAGTCAATCTGCTTGTATGTGAACGTGCAGGATAGCAGACCTCCACCTGCCCAGCAAGATCACGGGACTCTGCCGTTCACCTCAGGCGCACGAGGACATCGTTTGCATGAAACTGTGTCCAGGTAAGACTCATTATGGAAAAATTACACATTTGAATAACACGCCTAAAACTCAGTGATAGTTTCTGATCTATTTGTAAAATCTACGGAGAAATATAACTGTTTTTGACAGTGTGGCAGTCGCTTTCGTCCCGAAGTGAGGACTCCGACGGGACGCTGCGGGGCTCGCCGAACCCCAGTCAAAAATCCACTAATTTAAAGTTATCTCGCTTTTTCTCCAAAATCTGCGTCGGTCCGCGTGTTTTCCATCTGGGAAAGTAATCAGTAGGCTCTGTTGAGTAATTCGGCTTAAAATTGACCATGAGAAGGTTTTTAAAGTGTTTTTTCAGTGCTTCATCAATTGCTTATTAGATCAGGTGAATCGAACTCCGTTCGTCTGTGGCTCATCGAAGCTATGGCTTGTTGGGTGCTTCCTGACATTAACGGATCATTAATGTCGCGTCTTAGCTGACATATTTCTGTTCTATATTTGTTTTATTTTGTATGGGGCAGCAATCTCTCAACATAATTGAAAATTAAATGTTGCGACGTGCCAGTTGGGCTGATAGTCGGCCACTTTTTTTTTTAATTTGAAATATTGGTCTGACCAGCCCATAATACCAGACAGTCGATCAGCGGCCCCATCACATCGTTAAACACCAACCCCTTTCGCTTTGGTCCAGCCGGCATAAAAAAAAAAAAAAAAGTCTTGGATGATGTCTTTTTTTTTCAAGTTCACAGGCCTTCTTTATTCAGCACTGTCTGGAAAACAGTGATAATCAGATCAATCAACCATGTCTATTATTTCTCTTTCCCTCTCCCTCATTCATGTGTCATCATCCCTGTAACACCCGCCAATGTAATAATGCCCACAAACGTAATAAACCACCAACGTTATAAAAATATGCAGCTTTTAATGTAATAATCCTGCAAACGTAAAACATTTTCCACAAACGTAACAGCCGCTGCCTGCTACAAACGTAACACGCGATTTCCCACAAATGTAATAACTGTTACGTTTGTAGAGATTTATTACGTTTGTGGGGAAGTGAAAATCTTCCCTTTATAAAAAATAAAAGCAGAAAATAAAGGACGCCTCCGCTCTCCACCTGGCTCACCTGAGCTGCCAGAGTAGCTCTGCTGTCCCCCTCTCTTTAACCAAAAACAATCACAAGCACTTTCATAATGTGATGCGTTTGTGTTTTATTGTTATTTCTGAACAGACCGTTGCCAAGACACCGCTATGGACGCCATCTGGTCAGAGGAGCGCAGAAAAGAGGAAATGCAGATTATTTACCTCAGCCTATGTTTCATTTTTACCATCATTAAACTGCTTGGGACTAATTGTAATGACAATTGACTTGTAAGTTGTTCCATGAAGAGTGGAGGCTCCGGGCTAAAAAGCAAAGCTGCTGAACAGAGGCTCGGACCCGGCGTCTCTCCTCTCGTGTCGGTGGCACCGCGCCCCGACAGATGTGACTATACACAAATACACACATCGTAAGATGTAATATAATAATCCACCAATCCACTGATTGAAAAGTTGAAAACAAATGAACAAGAGGAGGGTTGTAGCAGACAAGTGACGGGACTTGCAAATTCGCTAAATTATGCAATTGGCATATTAAGCGAGATAATATGGAGTTAGTTGGTTGATATGGAGAAATAAAACCGGGTTTATTTCTCCATAACAATTTGACGATAAAACAACAATAAATATCATACATAAAATAGGCCTAAATCTATAAAAGATCGATCATCAATTAAGCATGAAATCTTTTTTTTTCTTTAATCTGCTGCTTTGGCTTTGATCTCTTTGAAGATGTGGTACTCGGAATGTTGTGAGGTCACAACATTCCACGCACCGGCTTTAAAAGCAGAGACAAACCCAGTTCAGTTATTATTAGTTTCAGCATTTCAACGGTGAATGGTGTACTTTTTGATGGTGGCAGACGACGAGCACGGATCAGTGTTGGGTCTCCAATCAACAACTTGGTGAGTAGTGAGGAGAAGTTTGGAAAGATTCAGGCTGGCTGTTTACCCATCTCCAGTTTTTATGCTAAGCTAAGCTAATCAGCTGCATACCGAGATGCCACATGTGTCAAACTATTGTACTTGCGTTTCAGTCGTGGGTTTTGATTCATATTGGAAATTAGATTTTTTTTTTGTATATATACAAAAGACCTATCAAAGGACTGGAGCAGGGCTTTGAAGCACAGGTCCTAGTTTATATGAGGTTTCACTCCAAGATGTTGCTGGATTGACTTGCGAGTCTTTTGGGAGGTGCTGCCGTCCCCCCTTTGTAATTGTGTGTGTATTGTTGGAACCTATCACTATACCCCCCGAGTGGTTCCTGTACCAGCGTTGCTGGGCTGAACCCATGACATGGTGGCAGCTCAGCGTAGTTGCTGTTTAGGATACTTGTAATATATGTTGTGGACTACGCCATGTCTGGTGGTCAACTTAGTTTTTGTTTTATTCTCCGGTCTCCACAACAACACAGTAACAACACCACAAAGCTACAGTGCCACCTAGGGAACATACCGAGTATTGCAGCTCTTATATTGAATACACTACAATACTGCATGGATATCTGCCCTTCAGCCACAGCAGTGATATTTGAGATGCAAATCCTGAAGTCAGAGAGGAGCTTTCTTCAAGTAAGTCATAAACACACACCTACAGTAGAATCACACACACAGAGGAGCACACACAGAGCAGCATCCCTGTAGGAGAGCAGGGCCTCGCACCCCCCTGCGACGGCGCTGCATATATTGACTGTAGACAGATCATGAGACTTGGCCTCCAACCATGTTTTGATCTGACTGAATCCAGTTACTGTTGTTTGTCTTCCAGGTACCCTGAAATCTTTTTTTTTCTTTAATCTGCTGCTTTGGCTTTGATCTCTTTGAAGATGTGGTACTCGGAATGTTGTGAGGTCACAACATTCCACGCACCGGCTTTAAAAGCAGAGACAAACCCAGTTCAGTTATTATTAGTTTCAGCATTTCAACGGTGAATGGCGTACTTTTTGATGGTGGCAGACGACGAGCACGGATCAGTGTTGGGTCTCCAATCAACAACTTGGTGAGTAGTGAGGAGAAGTTTGGAAAGATTCAGGCTGGCTGTTTACCCATCTCCAGTTTTTATGCTAAGCTAAGCTAACGATTAGTCAATTAGTCATGACTACGTCGACTATCAAAATCGTTGACGACTAATTTAGTAGTCGACGCGTCGTTTATTTTTTGAAGCTTTGTTTTTCACGCAAAACTGCCGCTGTACCCGCCGCTGCCTTGTCTGCCTGTCTGTCCTTGATGCACATGCGCAGTAATGGTAATTGGCGTCAGCCTTCATTTTACCGGAAGTTATGCCAGACCAGTATCATGTCTACTCGGCAACGAAGCTCTAAAGTTTGGGAGCATTCACAAAACAAAAGACACGCATGTGCAATGCAAAATCTGCAAGGCAAGAGGGACAGTCGTCTCGTTAAGCTAACTGGCTAGTTAGCCACTAACATTAACGTAAACACTGAGCTACTTACTTATACTGACAGATGTAAACGTTAACACTAACTACGACGATTTAATTAGCCTTACCACACATATGTGTTTGCTGTAACGTTATAACGGTGATGTCGTGTTTGAATAGGAAATGTGGTAACGCTAATTTTCTATCGCTACGTTACAGTGCTGAAAAAGTCGTCAATGGACGACTTTATTACCAAGCCAGTAACATGCGCACCTCGGCAAGCACATGTCCTGACTAGTGGACCACTAGTAATGCATTACCTGGATTATTACCTGGATTATTGTACATCTGCTTGCCTTTTTTTATGTTGAACAAATCTTAGTTGTGGAATTTAAATGGAGAACAAAAAGCTGGAGTACGTACACAGAGTAAGAGTCAGGTGGATATGTTTGGTCAGCTGACAGTGAATTTCATGGTTATAACTGTTATCCTGGAGATATCAGGTAAGAAAACATTTCCCTGTTATTTTCTGGAAATTAATAACCTAACGCAATGTTTGTGTTCATTCTCTAACTCAGAATGATGATGTTTTCAAACTGTTAGGCTAACTAACTGTTAAGTAAATTAGCTAATGTTACAGGTAACAACGTTAACTAGCTTGTTGTCATGAATCATGGCGTAAATATCTTGAATGTGGTTTAGATGGAGGTAAAACTGCGGTCAAGCCAGCCGCCTCTCGCGTATCCGTGGTCAAACTAGCCGCTGCTGTATTTCAAGTGCACATTTACTCTCAAGTTTACGGTGAAAGCAACCGCCACCAATCTTTACTTCCGGATTTCAAAATAAAGCATCTGTCTTTCTCTCTGTGTGTTTGTGTTGTGCAGGCTTCAATGTGTTGAATGTCATATTGAAATGATTTTTTAAAAGTAAAAAAAACAAAAACAAAACAAATTCTACCATAAGTAGCTAAAGAGGTGTTACTGGATAATGTACTTCATATGTTACTTGCACAAATATTATCAGCTACTGTTACATTGTACTTTTCTAATAATTTACTCTCAAAATCCCATAAGGATCGTGAAATATTTGCATTTTCGTCTACTTTTGAAGTGGGATAAAATCAGTTTCTTCCATAAGTAGTTCATCTAACCTGGACTGCTCTACTTAGTACCTCCGATACTACTTCATCAAATACTATCATGTACTTCTACTGTGTAGTTTTCCAGTAATTCACTCTCGAAGTCCATTACGGACAGCAATAAAAGCCATTTTCGTCTAATTTTGAAGTGGTATGAAATCACTTTCTTCCATAAGTAGTTCACCAAACCAATACTGCTGAACTTAGTACTCCCTAGACTACTTGCACAAATAATATCAAACACTTTCACTGTGTACTTTTCCAGTAATTCACTCTCAAAGTCACTTATGGATCGCAATAATTCGCATTTTCGTCTAATTTTGAAGTGGAATGAAATCACTTCTTCCATAAGTAGTTCATCAAACCGGTACTGCTGCACTTACTATGTCCTATACTACTTGCACAAATACTATCAACTACTTTTACTGTGTACTTTTCCAGTAATTCACTCTCAAAATCCCTTACCGATCGCAATAAAAGCCATTTTTGTCTAATTTTGACATGGGATAAAATCAGTTTCTTCCATAAGTAGTTCATCAAATCTGGACTGCTCGTCTTACTACATCCTATACTACTTCCGCAAATACTATCAAGTAATTTAATGTGTACTTTTCCAGTAAGTCACTGTCAAAATCCATTATGGACAGTAATAAAACCCATTTTCGTCTAAATTCTAAACAGGATAAAATCAATTTCTTAAATAAGAAGTTTATCTCTAATAATTTTTTTTTTTTTTTTTTACTTTTAAAAAAATCATTTCAATATGACATTCAACACATTGAAGCCTGCACAACACAGACACACAGAGAGAAAGACAGATGCTTTATTTTGAAATCTGACCGATTTTATTTATGAACCTAACCCCTGACAACTCAGAGTTGAGACCAGGAGGCAGAGCGGCAGTCCTACATGCTTCTCTGCGCCTCCATTAGAGCAGTCACCCACCCAACACTCCATAGAGACTGTGTCTGCCCCCCGACCACGTAAACTAAGTAAATCAAAAGTACAGAGAAGAGGAGTTAAACATAAGAATCTAATTAAAATTAAAACAACCACTGCAATAGTACAACAAGATAGGAGAATTAAATGTGGACTCCTTAACATCAGATCTCTGTCCTCTAAAGCTGTTTTAGTAAATGAGTTAATATCAGACCATAATATTGATTTATTTTGTCTGACTAAAACCTGGCTGTGTCCTGAAGAGTATGTGAGCCTAAATGAAGCTACTCCTCCGAGCCATATTAATACTCACATTCCTCGAGGCAGCGGCAGAGGAGGTGGAGTTGCAGCCATTTTTGACTCAAGCCTTTTGATCAACCCTAAACCTAAACTCGACTATAACTCATTTGAAAGCCTTGTTCTCACTCTTTCTCATGAGAAATGGAAAACAGTGCAGCCAGTTTTATTTGTTGTAGTATACCGCTCTCCTGGTCCTTACTCCGAATTTATAGCTGAGTTCTCGGAGTTTCTATCAGGCTTAGTCCTTAAAGCAGATAAAGTAATTATTGTAGGTGACTTTAATGTACATGTCGACGTTGATAATGACAGCCTTAGCGCTGCGTTTATCTCAGTATTAGACTCAGTTGGCTTCCGTCAGAATGTACATGAACCGACTCACTGTTTTAACCACACCCTCGACCTTGTTCTGACATATGGCATTGAAATCGAAGACTTAATAGTCTCCTCACAGAATCCTCTTTTATTGGACCATCATTTAATAACTTTTGAATTCATCTGACCAGACTACCAGCCAGTAGGCAAAAATTCTTATACCAGACTCCTGTCTGATAGTGCTGTAGCTAAATTTAAGGATATGATCCCATCAGTATTTAATTCAATGCTATGTCTCAATACAACAAAGGATTCCTATGCTAACGTTAGTCCCTCCCAGATTGACTACCTGGTTGATTGTGCTACAGGTTCATTGCATATGACACTTGACTCTGTTGCTCCCCTAAAAAAGAAGAAAATTAAACAGAGGAGGTTAGCTCCATGGTATACTCCTCAAACCCGCAAATTAAAGCAAACTTCACGGAAAATAGAAAGGAAATGGCATTCTACAAATTTGGAAGAATTTCGGTTCGCCTGGCTAGACAGTCTTAAAATATACAGGAAAGCCCTCCGCAGTGCCAGGACAGCCTATTACTCTGCAACAATAGAGGAAAATAAGAACAATCCCAGGTTTCTCTTCAGCACTGTAGCCAGGCTGACAGAGAGCCATAATTCTGTTGAACCATGTATTCCTTTAGCTCTGGACAGTAATGACTTCATGAGCTTCTTTAATGATAAAATTCTAACTATTAGAGACAGAATTCATCGACTCCTGCCGTCAACAGGTACTGTTTTGTCTTCAAACACAGAAACCGTAGAAACTGTTACTCAGTCTGTCGCAGTTTTAGACTGTTTTACTCCTGTTGACCTTCACCAACTAATTTCAATAATTTCATCATCAAAATCATCAACCTGTATTTTAGATCCAATCCCGACTAAGCTGTTTAAAGAAGTATTACCTCTAATTGACTCTTCAGTATTAGACATGATCAATCTGTCTTTATCAACAGGCTACGTACCACAGTCCTTTAAAGTAGCTGTGATAAAACCGCTACTTAAAAAGCCTACTCTTGATCCAGGGGTTTTAGCCAACTATAGAGCGATATCCAACCTTCCCTTTCTCTCCAAAACTCTTGAGAAAGCAGTTGCCAATCACCTGTGCGACTTTCTAAACAATAATAGTTTATTCGAGGATTTCCAGTCAGGATTTAGAGTACATCATAGCACAGAGACAGCACTGGTTAAAGTTACAAATGAGCTTCTAATTGCATCTGATAAAGGATTTGTCTCTGTACTAGTCTTATTGGATCTTAGTGCTGCATTTGACACCATTGACCACGGCATCCTATTGCAGACACTGGAACATGTCATTGGCATTAAGGGAACTGCGCTAAGCTGGTTTAAATCCTACTTGTCAGATCGCTCTCAGTTTGTACGCGTTAATGACGACTCCTCTGTGCTCACTAAAGTCAGCTATGGAGTTCCGCAGGGTTCTGTGCTTGGACCAATTCTATTCACCTTATATATGCTTCCTTTAGGTAAGATTATCAGGAAGCACTCAATAAATTTTCATTGGTATGCAGATGATACCCAGCTATATTTATCAATGAAGCCGGAAGAAACCAGTCAGTTAACTAGACTACAAGCATGTCTTCATGACATAAAGACCTGGATGACCTGCAATTTTCTGATGCTAAACTCAGACAAGACTGAAGTTATAGTAGTAGGCCCTAAACATCTTAGAAAGTCATTTTCTGATGACATAGCAGCTATGGATGGCATCGCGCTGGCCTCCAGCACCACTGTAAAGAATCTGGGAGTTATCTTTGACCAAGACATGTGCTTTCACTCCCATGTAAAACAAATTTCAAGGACTGCCTTTTTTCACCTACGTAACATCGCAAAAATCAGGCATATTTTGTCTCAAAATGATGCAGAAAAACTAGTCCATGCATTCGTAACTTATCAGGCTGCTGGGTTCCAGAACGCTGCAGCAGGTGTTCTGACAAAAACCAGGAAGAGAGATCATATTTCTCCAATACTCGCCACTTTGCACTGGCTCCCTGTAAAGTTTAGAATAGAGTTTAAAATTCTCCTCCTTACTTACAAAGCCATAAATGGCCAGACACCTTCTTATCTTAAAGAGCTCATAGTACCTTATTGCCCCACTTGAACACTGCGTTCCCAGAATGCATTTCTACTTATGGTTCCTAAAGTCTCAAAAAGCAGAACAGGAGTCAGAGCATTTAGCTATCAAGCTCCTCTCCTGTGGAACCATCTTCCAGTCTTTGTCCGGGAGGCAGACACTGTCTCTACATTTAAGAGTAGGCTTAAAACTTTCCTTTTTGATAAAGCTTATAGTTAGGGCTGGCTCAGGCTTGTCCTGGACCAGCCCCTAGTTATGCTGCTATAGGATTAGACTGTTGAGGGACCTCCAAAGACACACCGAGCTCCTCTGTCCTTCTGTCCCTCTCCATCTGCACGCTTTCATGTCCTACCACGGCGTGTTACTAACTTAGCTCCTTCCCCGGAGTCTCTGTGCTTTGTCGTCTTGCAGGTTCCACAGTGGCTGAATCTGGATTGTGGATTGCAGCTGTGTCTCCTGCCTTGGCCCTGCCTGACATCCACTGCAACTGCTACTGCTATTATTACATCCACTGTCACTGTTACTGTGACTGCATGTCTGTCTCTCCGTCTCTCTGTGTCTCTCTCTCTCTCTCTCTCTCTCTCTCTCTCTGACTGCATTTCTGTCTGTCTGTCTGTCTGTCTGTCTGTCTGTCTGTCTGTCTGTCTGTCTGTCTGTCTCTCTCTGTCTGTCTCACTCTCCCTCTCTTGCTCTTCTTCTCCCACCCAACCGGTCGAGGCAGATGGCCGCCCACCCAGAGTCTGGTTCTGCTCGAGGTTTCTGCCTGTTAAAAGGAAGTTTTTCCTCGCCACTGTCGCCAAGTGCTTGCTCATGGGGGAATTGTTGGTTCTCTGTAGATAAAAGAGCTTAGTCTGTACCAGCTGTATATGGAAAGTGTCCTGAGACAACTTCTGTTGTGATTTGGCGCTATACAAATAAAATTGAATTGAATTGAATTGAATTGAATTGAATTGAATTGAATTGAATTGAATTGAATTGAATTGAATTGAAAACAGATGGTTTTAGGGTGAAATCCATCCCTCTCTCTCTCCTGCACAGGTCATGGAGTAGACATTATTTCCGGAAGGATCCAGAGTGCAATTGAGAATGCAAAGAGGAGAGAGCAGTGATGGCAAACAAGAAGCCCATTGCTTTGCTCGTGAGAGCAAACAGAGAGCAAAGTCTCCTCCTGCCTCATTACACCAGAGCTGATACTGCCAGACCGTTCACTCGATAAGTACTGTACAGCCACTTTGCAGAGGAGAGCAGTTCATTTAGGGGGATCTGTTGGAGCAGGAAGGGAATATAATCCGAATTTTCATCAGTGTGTGATCACCTGTGAAACTGGTAGTAGTAGCATCTGTCTTTTACCTGGTGGACAGTGTTATGTCACTGTCAGAATAGCAGCAGGTCTCCAAGCTGAACAGCCTCTGGCAGAAGAGACTCCTGCAAAGAGGAGAGAGGAGTGACAGCAAATAAGAAGCTCATTGCACCATCGGAATACATTTCTAAATTTGATTTCTCCTTAATTTTAATTTCACCTTGTCTCATTGAGTTAGAGGGTCAGTTCACTGAAATCACAGAAAAAACAAAGTAGCTGTCTTTTACCTGGTGGGCAGTGTTATATCTCAGTTTGCTTTGGAAACACTTTTACCCAACAGGTGAAACGTGTGAAAGCAAGATGGAAGCAGCCCTGTGCCCACTAGAGAAGAGATGCATGCTGGAGTGGGCATTGAAATGTTACCTGTCCTCACTGACTGACCTGGGCTCGTTCCTCTGAGTCTACCTTTGGTTTCGCATTTTCGTTCATACGGCAAAGAAAAAATAAAAAGAATACAATACACATAACCATTTCCATCTATTGTCAAGTGGCTGAGTTGCGTATTTGCACCTCTGCCCACATTCCACAAAAAATGACAAAAAGACACAAATAACAAATAAAACTAGACAATTTCCCCCTGGGAAATTATGAAAGGGCCACGGGGGCTACTGTCGGTGCACGTTATAAGAGCTGCTAATGCTAAGTTAACATTAGCATGTCAAATAACACATTAAAAACATCTGAACCATCATCAGAACGCATTGTAGAATCATTTTAACATAGGTTAGCATATTAGCATTAGCATGTTAGCATTGTGGCTAATGCTAACAGGCCAACATCACTCATAACCTTACTAACATTTACAACTCACCAGTAATAGGCTAGGCTGTGGCTCTTTGTCAAGCCACTGCATAGCTGCTGCTGAAGCTATGTGTGTGTATGTGGGAGAGGAGTGCTCAGAGAAGTACTGAGGCTCAGAGGTTGTCATGGAAACTTGAGGTGGCCTGATCAATGATGTCACCCACTCAGACACAGGTGCAGACACACATGCATTGTATCGGAGGCAATGAGGAGCAGAGACAGAAACATCTGAATTTAGCCTCTGCGCACCCCTCGAACAAACGCTTCTCACGTGAAGACTGAAAGTCCTATTGCCAAAATTTCTTCACCATCAGAGCCACAAGGCTTTGCTGTACAAGCTGATCACTTTCTTTTTCCGCTGGGCTCAAAAATGCAGATTTTAGAGCGAGTTAAAAAATGGCTGGTTTCTGTCTCTTCTGTTTTTGATTTGTATTGGACCTTATGGGCCAGGTCAGAGGCGCTCTCCTCGTTCAGAGGCTGAGAACTCAAAAACCGTAAGTCCTATCACTTAGCCAGGCACATCCTGAGAATCAGCACATGCGGCACTACAACTCTGGAAAATTTCAAACGCGTAGAGTGAAATTTGTGCTTTGGAGGAGCGTGGAAAGAAAAAAAATTTCAGACACTATTCAGAGCGTCTCTCCACTCTGGCAGTTAATCTCCACTCTAGCGCGAACATTCCGTGCAATACACACCCATTGAAATCTCCAGCGGTTGCCGTGGTGACGAGTTTTGCCGAGAAAAATAATAGCACGCCGATCCCGATCGAGCCGCACGTTTTGATATATAATTCGCCTGGGTGCTCTCAAAACTCTAGGACTAGTAGCGAATCGAAATTTGACATGGAAGAGGAAGAATAATATGAAGAAAAAACACGCAGAACGGGGCTTCACCCCGAGCCCTATTGCCCCCTGTGGCCCTAACTTGTACAGTAGACATTACTTCATTAGGTGAAGTTTTATTTTCAAAACTACAATACTGATTAAAATGAA
Source organism: Chaetodon trifascialis (assembly GCF_039877785.1). Lineage (NCBI taxonomy): Eukaryota > Metazoa > Chordata > Actinopteri > Chaetodontiformes > Chaetodontidae > Chaetodon > Chaetodon trifascialis. The sequence continues at coordinate 920,434 of NW_027255838.1, read as the reverse complement.
AAGAAATACATTTTAACAGGTGTGCAATGCAAGCATCACCTGATCACCCATGATGCATTGCACCTCATTGCTCCTCCACCTGCATTCCACAAACAAAAACAAAACAACACAAATAAGACTAGACAAATTCCCCTCGGCGGGAAATTTGGAGAGTGATACAGTGCACAAACGCCGGGCCGTGTGCCAAACGCCGGGCCGTGTTGCTGACAGAGGTCAGTGTCCAGTACTAAAAACACAATGCGAAGCTAACATTAGCATATCAAAAAACACATTGAGAAGGTCTCAAACATCATTATAATGCCTTACCAATCATTTTAGCCAAGGTTAGCATGTTAGCATTAGCATGCTAACATTAGCATGTCAAATATCACATTAAAAACCTCTGAACCATCATTACAACGCAATGAACATTCATTTTAACGTATGTTAGCATATTAGCATTAGCATGCTAACATTAGCATGTTAGCACAACAACCCGACATCAACAGGTATACCTCCAGGCACCAACAAATTCATAGGACCTCATGTTAGCATTGGCATGTTAGCATTGTGGCTAACGCTAACAGGCCAACATCACTCATTACATCACTAACACATACAACTCACCAGTAGGTAGCTTGGCTGTGGCTGGTTAGCATGTCACTATAGAGCTTAATGGAGAACTGATCATTTGACTGAGCTGCACAGCTGCAGCCAAAGCTCCGTGTGTGTGGGAGAGGCAATTAGGCTCAGAGGTTGCCACGGCAACTTGAGATCAGGCCACCTGCGGGTCTGCGAGAGTCTGAGAAACGTCTGAATTTGGCCTCTGCGCACCCTCCGAACAAACGCTTCTCACGCCGACACCGAAACTGCTATTGCCGAAATTTCTTCACCGTGAGAGCCACAAGGCTTTGCTGTACACTCTGATCACTTTCTTTTTTCGCTGGGCTGAAAAATGCGGATTTTAGAGCGAGTTAAAAAACGGCTGGTTTCTGTCTCTCCCATTTTTCATTTGTATTGGACCTTATGGGCGAGGTCAGAGGCGCTCTCCTCGCTCAGAGGCTCACAACTCAAAAACCGTAAGTCCTGTCGCTTAGCCAGGCACATCGTGAGAATCAGCGCAAGCGGCACTACAACCTTGGAAAGTTTTGCGCAGGTACAGCGAAATTTGTGCTTTGGAGGAGCGTGGAAAACAAAAGTTTCATGCAATTTTCAGAGCTTCTCTACACTCTGGCAGTTAATCCCCTCCACTCTAGCGCGAACATTCCGTGCAATACACACCCATTATAAACTCACAATTTCTCCCAAAACGCTCACGGTCATTGAACTGCGACTGCTCGAAAACTATACGACCTATCAAAACGAGACTTAATACACCCATACACGAGACTTGTGTCTACGTTTTAAAGTTGGAACGGCATCTCTAGGTCAAAGTATGCCGGAGCAGTAGCTCGTTGAAAAAGGGGGAGATTTTGTCGCATTTTTCGCCGTCTCCCATTTACTTTGAATGGGATTTTTTCGTCTTACGACGCGAAAAACGCGTATTCTGTAGAGAAAAATAATAGCCATCGATTCCCGATCAAGCTGCACGTTTTGATATATAATTCGCCTGGGTGCTCGCTATCGTTTTAGACTAGTAGCGAACCGAAAAAAGTACGGAAGATGAATAATAAGAAGAAGAAGAAGAAGCGCACAGAAGAACAATAGTGGTTCGCCCCTGCTGTGTTCAGGGCAAAGCACTGTATCACTAATAAAACTTGTGCAATAGACATTGTTCCATTTGGTGAAGTTTTATTTTCAAAAGTACAATACTGATAAGAAGTAAAAGAAACACATTTAACAGGTGTGCAATGCATGCATCACCTTATCACCCATGATGCATTGCACCGCGTTGCACCACAAATACATGTGCAGGATTTTGCAGTGCACCTGCATTGCTTTGCAGAAATAAGGTTTGTGCATGATGCATGCACATAAAAAAGAAAAAGGAGGATTGCAGGATCGTGAATTGCATCTGCGTTGCAAGAGAGATGCATTGCATTGCACAAATAAGTGTTGTGCATTGCACGTGCATTGACATTTGACAGTCGTACCCATGATGCATGATGCATGCACGTTAAAAAGGATGATTGTGCAGTATGCTGCAACAGGAGGATTGCAGGACTGTGCATTGGCTGTTCTCAGTTGGTGGAGTGATTTGTCTGGTTAATTCCGATAATGAACGAGACTCCAGCATGCTAACGCTGCATGAAAAGTACCATTCCCATCAATCATCGTCACTGTATATTGCCGTGGAAGTTCGCTCTCAGCCCCTGTGACTGTGAGGTGTTAAAATGCAAACGTAAATGCTGCAAGCTATACAAATGCAAATTGGGATTGTGTGTGTGTGTGTGTGTGTGTGTGTGTGTGTGTGTGTGTGTGTGTGTGTGTGTGTGTGTGTGTGTGATCTGTGCCTACAGAATACAAAGATTTTTTTTTTTTCATGAGGATTTAAAAGTGTTTAAATAATTTTATAGGTTATATACAGGATAAGAGTCCTGACTCTCAAAAGCCTTTCATTTTCTACTTAAATTGTTAAATCTAATTGTGCAAAATTCCAGCAGTTCCAGCTGTCTCAAAATGATGCAGAAAAACTAGTCCATGCATTCGTAACTTCCAGGCTGGATTATTGCAATTCTTTACTATCAGGCTGCCCAAATTCGAGTCAGAGCATTTAGCTATCAAACTCCTCTCCTGTGGAACCATCTTCCAGTCTTTGTCCAGGAGGCAGACACTGTCTCTACATTTAAGAGTCATCTTAAAACTTTCCTTAAAACTTTTCCTTTTTGAGCTACACAGCTTATAGTTAGGGCTGGCTCAGGCTTGTCCCGCTTGCTCATGAGGGAATTGTTGGATCTCTGTAGAAAAGAGCTTGGCCTGTAGCAGCTCTATATGGAAACTGTCCTGAGACAACTTTTGTTGTGATTTGGCGCTATAAGAATAAAATTGAATTGAATTGAATTCATTAATGTAACGCGTTACAAGCTAATATGAACTGGTATATTTTTGTGTTTTCCCAGACGGAACCGTAGATGACCAGATCACTCAACCTTTGGGAGATTTCAGTGCAACTGAAGAGCTACATTCACGGACTGAAAACTCAGATGGCGGTAATTTAATGTAAATTACGTCAAAATATGTGTACATGTAATGCCTCACATGGTGACATGAGTATAATGTAATCATCATGCCTTTGCCTGTTTACCAGAAGAAACATCAGATGACCAAAGCATTCATCTTTCCTCGATTCTAGCGATTCAGAATCTGATCAGGATGAGGAAGCGGACATCTCTTGTTTTGTGGTGAGTACTACAGAAATGCTTTGTTTTCCAGTACCTGAAATTGTAGAAGAATCACAAAGAACGTTTTACCCCCAACACTTTTTTAATGAATGAATAGACTGAGTTAGCTGAGTTAGTTATTCAGATTTAAAATAGACATCACACTGGGGCTAAGCACAGTGATTTGGGCATGACCCTGCACCATTCAGTAAGCTATTCATTTTCAAATGGACATCACATAGGAGCTTCACATATAAAACAATGTGTTTTTGTTTTAAACTGGCACAGGGTGATTATGTGGCTGAGGAGGATGAAGAGGGAGAAGTCCTTGCCGAAGATCAAACTGAAGGCCATCCTAACTGGCAAGATGGAGAAGTACATGGCAGCAGTCAGTCTTCTGAACCAGTAGACAGTTTGCTAATGAAGGTTCTGGCCATGATGATTTTGTCATGGCAAGAAAGCTACAAGATTTCAGACAATGCTCCCACAGCACTTCTTTTGTGCATCAAGCAGCTCATGTGGATAATAGGAAATATTCTCTCTGCTGATACACTCACTGCCTTTGTAAGCAGAAACCCAAAGACTTTATATTCCTTGAAGAAATGGACAGACATTGTCAGAGACAATTTGTTGCAGTATGTGGTTTGTCCAAAATGTATGGCAGTATACATGATGTGTGAAACCGATGAGCTCCGACAGGATGGTACCAAGGTGTGCAAGACGTGCTGCTATGTCCCATTCTACAAGCACCCACAGAAGCAGTCTGTGCTGAGGAAGAAGTGTGGCTCTGCCTTGGTCTTGAAAGAAAAATCTTCCAGTGGCACAGAGTATCTATCTGTCAGAGTACTATCTATCCAATATGGCCTTATTGTTTAAAAAGAAAAAACAATTTGTTCATGTGACAATTTGTGTTGTGTGGAAAGAAAAACATGCTGTGATTTTGCTAGGTATTTTTATTTTCTATTTTTGTACCTGCATATTTTATAAAACATGTAAACCTCTTTAAACTGTTTGACATCATTGAAATTTTAAAAAAGAAAAGTTACTTTGGTGTGTTCCCTTTTTATTCCTACTTAAAGAATCAGCAGTCGACTTACTCTGCTGGAATTTTGCAGGCTAATCACACAAGCATTGTTCATCTGGTGTTGTGGTGGCAAAATGTGAAAAATTGTGACGTGTCCAAGAACTGTAGATACTTTAATTTTCACAATTTCATTTAACAATTTAAGTAGAAAATGAAAGGCTTTTGAGAGAACGCACACACACACACACACACACACACACACACACATACAGACACACACACACATACAGACACACACACACGCACACACACACACACACACACACACACACACACACACACACACACACACACACACACACACACACACACACGTGCAAACCATCAAAACCACTATTTCAAAGAATGCTCTTGTTAATTTTCCTTTGTTTCACTGCGTTATAAGCCATAGTTTAAGATGTTTAAAGAACATCTCATTTTCTCAGGCTTCATATTGATCCATCCACCTCAACTCAATGCAGTGCTTTGTAGTTTCTCATTTCTGAATATTTGAACTTGATGAAACATCTGCTACCATTAGATCGGTGCCAGCCAATTAGTGGAGCTAATGCGTTTTTTTTGTTTTGTTTGTTTTTTACTTTTTCATCTTTTGGGTCATAACAACGCCAAGCCAGAAGCTTTGAGCCCAAGCTACAGGCTCCTGAGATGAAAGAAAGCCCTCCATCCTACACAGTAACAGTTTTTTTCTTTCAAACACCTGCCACCAATTCACAAAAAGGTGGTGTAGTTCATATTTGACTTTGTTTAATATGTTACTGTCATTCTGCTTCTGCCTTAAAAACAAATACATGTGATAAAACATTAAAAAACTCAATTGTTAAAAATGGACATTTTGCAAACTGCCAAAGGGGTTTCTTGTTTACATGATCAAAAATAAAAGTTAGTACTGCTTTCTTGTCGTTGTAACAGTGTTTGCTTTGAGTAGCACTGCCTATGCCAATCAAATTTCGTCCACGTGGATAAGTCCCACCCATTTCCTCAGCCTGTTGCAGCGGTCACTTGTCAATCATGCTGCTCCAACGGTGCTAGACAGCTTTGGTGGAGGATTGAGAGCTAGCACAGTCCGGGCAGATAGAGCATAGAAAACAAGCCCACAAACGCAAAGGTGGTGCTGAAAAGCTCAGGGATAAAAATAAATAAACAAAAAAAATCCATCGAGGAACTTGCAGCAACAAGTAGGAAAATTACGGACCCATTTAGTGGTCGTTTGGGACCGGGTTTAGCCATGCCCAGCACTAGCAGCAGCATTAGCAATGGTGAGCTTCAACAGCTGGATTTTACCGAACATGCACCTGAGTCCAGCAGCAAAGACACGGCAGAGCGCGGACCAGAGCCCAGTCCAGGAACCAGTGATACCATGATGGTAAGTTATGTTTGGAGCTTGGTGATGCTTTAGGTGAAAACGCTCATTTGGCTAACATTAGTTATTAGTTATAACAGAGCCTCGTGTTAGCTAGCCTCACTGAGCAGATGTTTCCTGTATTTGTCCACCTGCCTGTAGATAATGTTATCGACTGGTTGAAATCAACCTGTTACTGTCTTTGAATTGACTCTAATACTAAATTAGTATGGATGAATAAATAGTTTATTTATGGCCATCCTACATCGGATCATCATCACACAGACGGCCTACACGAAATTAGGAGAAACTGCAACGTGCCATAACCTTGGCCGTTTCTCAATATGCGTTCTTTTCTGTACTTGTGTTCTTGTGTACTTGAGAAACGTCATCACTCTGAGTCCAAGTACTGTTCCAATTCACAAGTCCGCATCTCGACAAGTACACTCAAATACCCGGATGTGTTCTTGCCCCTCCCATTTTATCGAGGATGCATCGGATGGTGACTTGTGCGGACTTGGGGCAGCCACGTATCCCAGAATGCATTTCGTAGCAACGATGGCGGAGGAGAGGACTCACAACTGTAAGTTACAAGTTTCGAAATACTACTGTTTCAGTAGTACAGAATGTGGTTTTAAGATTATTTTATGTGAGAAAGTGGATGTTAAAACTTAAAATTTGTGGTCGATTTATCACGATAGTGCGTAGTTTCAATTTTGCTCCAAAGTTTTCGGAGATGTGTCGTCCGGCAGATAACAATCATGTTACCCCGCTGAAAACAGCCTTATCCCGGCATAACCTTTTGAAATCTGCCGCTGGCTGTGATATCTCTGTAGTAGTAAAACATGCGATATAATTCGTTTTCCGCACATGTAACAGGCAATCTTCAGTCTCGGAAACTGATGTATTATATGTCAAGGGGAAATCGTTTTGGCTTAGGGCGGAATGAAGATGATTTTTATTACCAGAGCGCTATCTTTGTGCTTTCGACCAAATCTTTGTTTGCTTGTCCATTTTCCATGCTGTGCAAACGTACTATACTTGTTATAATGGCGTACTATACTTGTTATAATGGCTGTCATTGTGCATTCAGACTAATAAAAGTAATATTTTAATCGAGGGACAACTGAGGAAACCCGGGCCCTGATTCAGTGGCGGGCGGGTAATGAGGCCCTTTTCACCGGCCGACGAAATTCGGCCAAGTCAGGATGGGAGTGAGTATTGATTTTAAGTGCTTGTATCATTGCTTGTATGGCTGGGCAAGGATTAGAGCCATATTTTTGCAGTCTTCATTCATAATGGTTAGCATTTTATTGAAGTTGTGTGTCACCTCACTTATTCCTGTATTTGTTTTTCCCAGGGACTTTGTTGCCACTTCGGGCTTGGGCATAACAGCCAAGCAAGCCAAAAAAAAATGGAACAACTTGAAAGACAAATATAAGGTAATATCCCAGTTTCTGTGCTCGGTATTATTCTGAGAGCTTGAATTATTTTAAATAAATTACTTTAATTTGCCAGGACAATCAGTTTTACAATCAAATATTTAGGTGGCACGGTGGTAACACTGTCGCCTCTCAGCTAGAAGGTCCTGGGTTCAATTCTGGCTGTGGGCGCAGGAGGCGTGTCACCATGCCTTCGGTGCCTGCTGCTTGAGGAAAGGGGCCTTTCTGTGTGGAGTTTGCATGTTCTCCCCGTGTTCACCTGGGGTATCCTCCATAAAATAGATCACTACCTGACCAATGGTGACAAAGAGTTGGGTCCCTGGGCACCGGCGTCGGCTGGCAGCCCACCGCTCCTGGTCTGTAGCGGGGGAAGGACGACCAGGATGGGTCAAATGCAGAGGAATTAATTTCACGGGAAGCATGACGTGAAGCATATAGTGTGCAACACGTCATGTGATGTGATAATAAAAAGTATGTTTCTTTCTTTCTTTCTCTCTTAAAAACTTAATTTCAGGAGCTAAGAGACCCACCAACTGGCAAAGGGGTAGAGGCCGGGAGTGTGACCGCTGCCACCTGGCAGTAGTATGGTGAGATGGATGCTGCACTCCAGGGGCAGCACTCAATTAGTCCGCCCCTGGTTGTTGCGGCAAACATCACTGCCACTGCAGGTGGTGTGGTGAGCACCTCGGCCTCTACCCCTTCTGCAGGAGAGAGCAGGGCCAGGCAGACCAGGAAGAGGTCCAGGGAGGGCGATCTGCTGGACTTTTTAAAAGAACAGGCAGAGAAAGAAGATGAGAGGGAGAGAGAGGCACTGGCCAGAGAGGAAGAGAGAGAAAGGACAGCATCAGAAAGAGCAGAAAGATATTTGGCTCTGTTTGAGAGACTGGTGGACAAATTTTAAACACCTAGTATTGGTATAATATGTTGTTATGTTGTTTGCTATTAAATTCTGTTATGTTTAAAATTCAATCCAGGATTTTCATTTTTGAAAGCAGTGGTGCATTGTGAATATATTTACAACAAAACAAAAAATGGATTTTTTTTTTTTGCAGTGCTATACAATTATTAACAGCGTAGTGCAGTTGAACTTAATTTAACTAGAACCAGAAAAGTATATTGCAGCTAATGAATATACAACATATTGACAATTATTTACAGTCATGCAGCTGAATTTAAATTAGACAGAAAAAGAACATTCAGCAGATTCAAAATATTTACACACACATCAATCTAATCTATCTTATATATCTATGATATTATAAGTAATAATATCTATAACTTATTATAATATCCAATAGAATATAAGTTCTAATAGTATAAGTAATAATATCTTATGTATATATAATATACAGTATCTATAACAGCATCTAAATTATGTTTTTAATTATTTTTTAACTCCAGTGAACATGATTACATCTGGAGAGGGTTTTTCTCTAGATGTAATCATGTTCACCCAGACATGGAGGCAGTTCCTCAGGAGCAGAGAGCTGGGCAGCAAGCCTTCTGCGGACACCATTCCCAGACAGGTCCCTCTCATCCGTTGCAGTGCTGCCTGGGTCATCCTCATCATCTGGGGCCGGGCCTTCCTCTTCTTCCTCCTCCAGGATGTCACCTGCTGCCATGCAGATGTTATGGAGGATGCAGCAGGCACCAACCACTTTTGGGGCAAATCGAGGCCGGATCTCCAGGGCCCTCAGGAATATTGAGCGCCACCGTGTTTTAAGGACCCCAAAAGTGCGCTCGATGGTGTTGCGCGCCCGTGCATGGTACCTGTTATATCTCGCTTCAACTTGGCCTGTTAATTAGAATTCAGGTAGAAAATGTATTATTGTATTTCAAAGTCACCAAAGTAACAACATAATATATATGTGTGTGTGTGTGTGTGTGTGTGTGTGTGTGTGTGTGTGTGTGTGTGTTCTTACTTGCTACAGGCTGGCGATAGGGTGTCATGATCGCAACAGGACGCTGCAGGCACGGGTATCCTCCATCTCCCAAGAGGAAGTACCCAGCTGGTGGATACAGGGCCTGGTGGTACATTGGCGATCTTCTTAGGACAAGTGCATCATGCACTGATCCTGGTTGGCCAATATACACATCGAGGAATGTGCCTTTAGCATCACAGATGCCCTGCAGGATGATTGAGGGGAAAAGCTTTCTGTTTACATAGCTTTTCTTCTGTGGCTCTGCAGGAGGAAGGATCCGCACATGGCACCCATCGATGGCCCCGGCAGCAGACCGAAAGCCATCATGGCCCGCAAGGTGAGCAAAGCCAGCCCCCACCTCCTCCATCTGCTCTGCTTTTGGGAAATGGATAACCCTGTGGAGGATCGTCATCATTTCTTCAATGATTTTGTGTGCAATCCTGCACACTGTGGCGAGTGGCATGGCAAATATGTCTGCGGTGACTCTGTACGAGGCTCCACAGGCAAGCCAGTACAGTGTGACCAGCACCTCAACATCATGGCTCCATCCATGGGATTTCTCTTGGGGCAGCATCTGGAGCAGCATGATGATGCTGTTTCTGGACAGCCTGAAGGCCGGTTTCAGCTCCGCTTCAGAAAAAAATGTGTTCAGGATCGGCACATTATTGTTTATTTGTGTGTATCTCTGCAAGGGGCCGTGGTCCTGTTAAAAAGAAAGGATTTTTTTTTTTTTTAAAGAATTGTTTAGTAATTCTTACAAATTGTTGTTGTATCTATGTGTTTTTACTATTTAATATTTATTAAATATTTATTTAATATTTATGAAATTGTGTTTTAAATATGAATTGTCTTTTTAAATGTGAAATGTCTGATATGAATAACGAATTAGAATTAAATTTCCCTGTAACATATGACCTGTTTGTTCAAGTGCTTGAGAAGGTTTCTAGTTCTTTCATATCTTGATAGACTGCGTAAGAGCGCACATGATTACTGTCTCAGACATCAAACTTCCCATGATGTTGAAGGTTGTCTGGTTAATGTCTAATGATGTTTTAGTGAGGTAGTCTTATATAACAGCTCTACAGTATCTATCTATCTATCTATCTATCTATCTATCTATCTATCTATCTATCTATCTATCTATCTATCTATCTATCTATCTATCTAGTAGATATTGTAGATATCTATCTATCTACAATATCTGTTTTTGAGAGGTGTTTGTCCATCCCGTATGAATGAGGATAGACTAATATTTGAAACACCTCTCAGTATAACCCAGTACATTTCAACATCCCTACAAACTACAGCTGACAAAATATAAATCAAAATCTTTAAATAAAATGTTTTATGTATGGTTACCCAGACTAGACAAACGTACAGTGCCAGAGAGACATGCCAACAAGGCACGCCTCCTCTCCATCCGCCTCCGCATCCTGGCTCGTCTTGTGCGGATCCGCCTCCTCACTTCGGCAGCCTCCTCCTCAGCTGCCTTGTACAGCGAACCGATAGTGATTACTGATGCAATCTGATCCATAAAGTTTGTTTTTTCTTTACCGTCTAAATATACACTTCTTATAAATCCACTATTGCTACCACACCCTCCACTACTACAACAACCTTCCGCAGTTTTCCCGCCACTGTCTCTTTATGTATAGGCCACAAATCCTTGAAAATAAATATTAATATTTTTTAATGAAAACCAAAACATACAGGGTCGTGATTAATATCATATTTCGTTTTATTTCAAATATACATTAATGGCGAAAATAACCGGAAGACGAGCTGAGATGGTGACATCATCAAGTACGATGCCGTTCCAATTGCAGAATGACCGTCCTGCGTCCTCCCGTCCTAGAGAGACTGTACTCCCAAGTCGAACTTGCTAAGTCCGAACTGCCAAGTTCGCAAGTCCGAACTTGGCGTACTTGGTATTGAGAAACGGCCCATGAAATGAGGAAAGCTCAGGGAAATAAAGAGAATGTAGTGGATGTTTTTCCATGTGGACAAAGCCTGAGACACGATGTGGAGGGAGGGGCTGCTAATCAGACTGTACCATATGGGCATAAGGGGGAAATGTACAGGTGGATTAAGCTTTTTTAACAGACAGGATGACTTCAGTGAGAGGGGAAACACTTACAGTGGAAATACATAGTAGAGAATGGAACTGCTCAGGGCTCTATTATAAGTTCACTTTTGTTTTCTGATCAATGATCAATGAGATATTCAGTAATACAGACAGGTCCATACAGACATCTTTATGAGCAGATGATGGAGTTTTGTGGAAAAGGAGAGGGAACGAGGCATTCAATGCTTGGAAATTACAAGAAAAAACTAGACAATTTCCCCCTGGGAATAAATTGTAAGGGCCACGGGGGCTACCGCCGGACAGCTGCTAATGCTAAGCTAACATTAGCATGTCAAATAACACATTAAAAACATCTGAACCATCATTAGAATGCCTTTAACAATCATTTTAGCCAAGATTAGCATGTTAGCATTAGCATGCTAATCATTAGCATATTAGCACAACAACCCGACATCAAAAGTTAAACCTCCATGCACCAACAAGTTCATGGGACCTCATATTAGCATTAGCATGTTAGCATTGTAGCTAATGCTAACAGGCCAACATCACTCATTACCTCAATAACACTTACACCTCACCAGTAATAGGCTAGGCTGTAGCTCATTGTCAAGCCACTGCATAGCTGCAGTTGAAGCCTGATCAATGATGTCACCCACTCAGACACAGGTGCAGACACACATGCATTCAGAGGGAGAAAAAGTGATTTTCTGCTTCTGCACTGGTCTGACATTTGGGCTTATGCTCACTAAACGGTAGCTCCTATCAGAAAAAAACACAGACCGTCATTGTTGTCAGGACTTCCTGAACGATTCGGTGTGATTTCGGTGTTTCTGAAGTCAATATTTCGGAGGCATTTGAGAGTTTAAAACAGGGGACCGTTCTGCTTCTCTCAGAAAATCTTCGTATTGGAGTCAATGAGGAGCAGAGACAGAAACATCTGAATTTGGCCTCTGCGCACCCCTCGAACAAACGCTTCTCACGCAAACAACAAAACTCCTATTGCCCAAATTTCTTCGCCATCAGAGCTACAAGGCTTTGCTGTACACGCTGATCACTTTCTTTTTTCGCTGGGGTGAAAAAGGCGGATTTTAGAGCGAGTTAAAAAATGTCTGGCTTCTGTCTTTCCTGTTTTTGATTTGTATTGGACCTTAAGGGCCAGGTCAGAGGTACTCTCCTCGCTCAGAGGCTCACAAGTCAAACATCGGAAGTCCTATTGTTTGGCCAGGCACATTGTGAGAATCAGCACAAGCGGCACTACAACCTTGGACATTTTCAAACGGGTAGAGTGAAATTTGTGGTTTGGAGGAGCATGGAAAGACAAAATTTCACACACTTTTCAGAACATCTCTCCACTCTGGCAGTTAATCTCCTCCACTCTAGCACGAACATTCCGTGCAATACACACCCATTATAATCTCCAAATTTCTCCCAAAACGATCATGGTCATTGAACAGCGAATGATCAAAAACTATACGAGCTATCAAAACGTGGATTAATACACCAATGCACGAGACTTGTGTCTACGTTTTAAAGTTGGAATGGCATCTCTGGGTGAACGTATGCCGGAGCAGTTGGCCTTTGAAAAAGGTCTATTTTTTTTCACTTTTTTCGCCTCTTCCCATTCATTTCTTATGGGAAATTCTCTTCCTCGCATTCCTCTTTCATGTCCTCGCTGGGCCGAGCTAAGAAGCGAGGAGAGGAAGTGAGTGGAGGAGACGAGGAGACCAATTTACCCGATGAAAAGCACCCAAAATGGTAGCTCCTTTCTCCCACTCTGACCAATGATGTCATCCAATCAGACACAGGTGCACACGCACACACATCTGCTCTCAGTGCAGCAGACACACATGCATTCAGACAGAAAAAGCCATTTTCTGCCTCTGCACTGCTATGACATTTGGGCTTATGCTGACAAAACGGTCGGTCTTATCAATAAAAAACACAGACCGTCATCGCTGTCAGGACTTCCTGAACGAATCAGTGTGATTTCGGTGTTTCCACAGTCAATATTTCGGAGACACTTGCGAGTTTAAAACAGGGGTCCGTTCAGCTTCTCTCAGAAAATCTTTGTATTGGAGTCAATGAGGAGCAGAGACAGACGTGGCTGCACTTAGAGGCTGATAATTCCAATTCTGTAAGTCTCTCAGATTTTTTGAGCACATTGTGAGAGACAGAAGAAATTTGTCTGCAATCCTGGAAAAAATCATGCGTGTAGAGCGTAAATTGTGGCTGGGAGGAGTACGAAAAGAGAAAAAATCTGGAGTAGTTTTAGGCTTTCTCCCACTCTGGCAGTTGGTCTCCTCCACTCTAGCCTGAACATTCCGTGCAATACACACCCATTATAATCTCCAGCGGTCGCCGTGGTGACGGGCCCCTTTGGGTCTGTGAGAGTCTGAGAAATGTCTGAATTTGGCCTCTGCGCACCCCTCGAACAAACGCTTGTCACGCAAACAACAAAACTCCTATTGCCCAAATTTCTACACCATCAGAGCTACAAGGCTTTGCTGCACACACTGATCACTTTCTTTTTTTGCTGGGCTCAAAAAAGCGGATTTTAGAGCGAGTTAAAAAATGTCTGGCTTCTGTCTTTCCTGTTTTTGATTTGTATTGGACCTTATGGGCCAGGTCAGAGGTACTCTCCTCGCTCAGAGGCTCACAAGTCAAACATCGTAAGTCCTATTGTTTGGCCAGGCACATTGTGAGAATCAGCACAAGCGGCACTACAATCTTGGAAAATTTCACACGTGTAGAGTGAAATTTGTGGTTTGGAGGAGCGTGGAAAGACAAAATTTCACACACTTTTCAGAACGTCTCTCCACTCTGGCAGTTAGTCTCCTCCACTCTAGGACGAACATTCCGTGCAATACACACCCATTATAATCTCCAAATTTCTCCCAAAACGATCATGGTCATTGAACAGCGACTGATCAAAAACTATACCAGCTATCAAAACGTGGATTAAGACACCAATGCACGAGACTTGTCTACGTTTTAAAGTTGGAATGGCGTGTTGTGGTGGCAAAATGTGAAAAATTGTGACCAGTGTCCAAGAACTGTAGATGCTTTAATTTTCACAACTTTGATTTAGCAATTCAAGTGTGAAATTAAAGGCCGTTGAGAGTCAGGACACTTATCCTGTATGTACCCTATAAAATTATTTAAACACACTTTTAAATCCTCATAGCCACGGACTGGGCTAAGACTGATAATGATTACTGTACTAGTTTTTTTGTCTAGCTAACAGAATACAATTGTATATAAAACTGGAAAAAATCCTTCCAAGGATATTGTAACCATTATTATTCACACACTTCAAGTAACTTCCATACATCAGAGTAAAAAGAGTCTGTATACAGCATAATATACTCTAATATAAACAAAAAACAATGAAAATTATATGTAGCCTACAGTGCTGTAAATAAAGCTGAAGTTTCACAACTAACATTTCTTCACTGGTCGCTGTCCATCCTCCCTCTCCTGGCCACTGTCCTCGCCCTCCTGGCCACACTGCTGTCTGTCTGGCCGCAGATTCTTGTCCACATCACAGCGTATATTCTCCCTTGCAATGCAACGGGGAAAGAAACGGCGTGCATGTCGCGACCATCCCCTACGACCATCCCCTACACTGATTGAAGGGGATTGTACTGGTCCTGGTCAAGCTCTATATATGCATGTTTGGCAGCATTCACAACCATGGACAGCACCTGTCAGGTAACTAAACATACTGTTTGATTGGTCATCTGAGAAGTGTGAAACCCTCCTTCGTAAGTTCTAGTTTCAACTGACTGTCAATTACTGTAATCAATTCATCAAATGTTCCAAGAGATTCATATATGGTATTCATGGTATTATTTTCTCGACTAATTTTGACAATTGAACAGACTATTGTGCAAGTGATGACTTATACAATGAAATGATGCTGACATGTTTTGGTGAGAACAAGCATTAGACTGAGAATCAACAATCAGTTTAGATCAACAAGATCTTGGAAATACTTGGAAATTGTGCTAAATGTAGGCTAACTGTAGGCTACCTGTACTTAATCATTTATCACAAAAATATAGTGAAACATTGAGACATGTACTAAGACATTTGCAATATGATGAAATGAATGAGAAATTCAATTCTGTTGTGAACAAAAGTAGTTTGGACGTTTGTCCATGTTATTTTGAGAATGTAATTTCTGTTTCAAGAAATGAGCCAAAACAATGGAGAAAAACTGTAACTTCAGTGTCTGTTAGCAATGCTTGTAATCCTAACCATGACACTAACCTACAAAAGACAACAACAACTTTTAACAGCATTACCTTCAACTTCAATCTCTTCAAGTGTCTTGCCTTGAAGATTGGCTAGAGACCCTTTCTCCATGACAAGCAGTAGTTTTGATATTTTGGCCAACTGGGTTGTAGCCTCTGGAAGCCTGTAATATTCTCTGTGAATATCATGGCCCAGGAAGTCAGCAACTTGGTCCAACTGGTGGTTTTTGAGGTTCAGGACCTGTGACAAAGTTGCAACATGTTTGCGTAACTGCGTGGACCTGAGGAGTTCAGGGTTCTGAGCACCACACTCATTTGCATAAATCCTCAGACAGTCCTGTCCTCTGTAAGGAGACAAACAATGAGGTCTTGCAAACAGGAATTTGTTTGCTTCTGGAACTCCACATTCTTTTGCTTATGAGGTGTGTTAAGGCACCCACCATGTCGGGTGACAAAAGCACAGCAACTTTGCGCCCTCTTTTACCCCTAATTTCCACGCGACTGAAATGTTTGCATAGTTGTTGTTCAAACTTTGTCAGGCCAACTGCAATATCCTGATGTAGGGCAGTTGTGTCCCTCTCAAGGAAGCCTTGGAGGTGCATTTTTGCAACTTCTTCCCCACGTCTTCAGTTGAATAGTATTATTTTTGCCAGAGTTGCTTTGCAAAGTTCACCATAAACTTTGGTGTTGGCATCTTGCCCAAGTTCTCAGATGCTAAATCTGCAGTCTTTTCAAGATGTTTGTGAAGACGTTGAACGTCCTCTGTGAAAGGCAGAGTGGAAGGCTTGTTAAAGTGCGCCTCATTTAAGGTGGTCAAAGCTGTGTGTGAGACAAGTTCAGACCACTTTGTGGTATACAGCGTTTTGAATGTCTGGGTTGACTTTATCAGCTCACTGTCTTCTGCCATTAGAGCTCTGCAGTGTACGATGTCACATATCTTTTGCAATGAGTGACCCAACTTCAGTGCGAGGCTTGGAGTTTGGTAGTTTGGTAGTTTTTGCAAACCAGTGATCTAGTGGTGTTATTCCTATGACCCGCCGGGCAGCGTCCGGGAAAAGCTGCATGATGATGAGGAGTTTGTGAAAGAGAGAAAAGGAAGTAGTGAACCCTAACGTCTATTTGAAGCAGCGCAGCACACTCGCTCAGCTGTTGCACTGCTGCCGCCTTAAATGAACACTTTATGATGCATGCACATAAAGAGGAGGATTGTGCAGTATGCTGCAAAAGCAGGATTGCAGGATTGTGCATACAATGAGTAATTTTTTCTTTTCTAAATTAACTTAGTATCATGTATTAAATGATTTTTCCATCTTTTTTTTCTCCACAGCAGTATCCTCAATTTGCTGACAATGTTTTCATTAATCAAGAACAAGTCGGAGGTTCAAAGACAGTCAGATACCGCGGTAGTTCCGACCATAAACGATGTCAACTAGAGGTAGACAAAATGTGTTTTAAAAAAAAAAAAAAACTGATACCATAACTTCCAATGTTTTATTTGAACTTGCCCAATAGAGTTTGGTTTGGCTTTCCTTAAGAGCCACAGCAGTTTGTTCTCTGATGTTCTTTGTATTTATAACTTTTATGTTTGTGATATAAGAGTATCATGTCAGCAACTCTTTGGGATTCAGTGTTATATGTTCCATTCCTCTGAGTGGGTAACAGGATTTCCCCCAGTGCTTTTTTTTTCTTCTTCTTTCTTCTTCTTTATGGTGACTAATCTAGATAGATTGTATGCTTTTATCTTGCAGTGCTGTGAGGATGAATCAGTTGCACTTGTATTGCCTTCACAGCTGTTAACCTGCAACTGCGCAGCTAACATTTTAAAAACCTCATTCATGTGTCATCATCCCTCTTAAGTTTTCAGTTTCTACGCTGCTATTTTTATCTTGAAGACTGACCAATAATTAAATGCAATAATTAATGCTGCAGGTTCCACTGGTGCCTGGACAGGATCCTGAGACAGGCTGAGAGAGGTTCCCATTGCTATCCATATAATAGATTTATTCCCTGCAGCTTCTGGACTTTGTTTAAACCTGAAGAAATGTGAGCTGTTTCCTCTCAAAGACTGCGATGACTCCACCATCTACAATATTCCTATTAAAAACAAACTCTCTTACCTTGGAATTACCATTGTTAAAAATCAGACAGGCAGATGTTCTGAAAATTTGAATATGATTATAGACAAGACGAGGAAAAAACTGGACCAATGGCTTCAAAGAGATTTGTCTTTGAAAGGCAGAGTTTTATTAACAAAGGCAGAGGGGTTGTCTCGTCTTACTTACGCCGCTGCTCCCCTGGCTGTGAAAAACAGATCTGCAGTGCCATTGATAAGCTATTATTTAATTTGATACGGAAGAACAAGACGCATTGTGTGAAAAAATCTGTTGTTATGAACACCTATGACTCTGCTGGTCTAAGCTTTCTTGACTTTACTACCCTCAACAATACCTTTAAAGTTACCTGGATAAAGCAGTTTTTACATAATCCTACATCCACTTGGAACTTTATACCCAAATATATTTTTTCTGCCATTGGAGGCCTTGAATATGTGCTATTATGTAATTCTAAAATAGAAAAACTTCCCATAACTCTATCAAACTTTCACAAGCGAATGCTGTTGGCGTGGTCCTTAATCTATAAACACAACTTCTCGCCTCACAGATGCTTCATTTGGAATAATCAACACATCAAATATAAAAAAACAACTCTTTATTTTTTAATTCCTGCTTTAATAATAACATAGTTTTAGTTACCCAGCTACTCAATGATAATGGAAATCTGCTGAATTACACAGAATTCTTCCAAACATATGGTATTCCTGTTACCCCCAAAGACTTTGCAATTGTAATGGATGCCATTCCTTCTGGTATCCTAATGCTCTTAAGAGGTTCTGGAAAACCAGTTTGTCCTCCTTTAGACCCTACATTAACATCAGTGGGGATGTGTTTCTCTGTCAAAACTAAGAAAAAAAATGGTCTCATCAGATCATTGTTTCAAACTGATGTTACTACTACCCCATATGTTGTTCAGTACTGCTCTAATATTGTTAATGGATTGAACTGGATCCAAAAATGGAATCTTCCATACAAATATTTGATGACAAACAAAGTTAGAGAAGTGTCTTACAAATGAATCCATAGATACTATCCTGCCAAACACTATTTGCTGAGATTTGGGAGGGATGTATGTGTGAACTGTTCTTTGTGTGGATCTGAGCCTGAAACTATGTTGCACCTGTTCTGGAACTGTCATTATACTGCCACCTGCTGGACAGAAGTACTGCATTACATCACACTGAAGACTGACTCAGACTTCCTTTTGGAGTGGAACAATATACTTTTTGGGGTTCATGATGTTAAAAGTAAAAAACATGTATGTCACAAACTTAATAATAATATTGGGTAAATATCACATACACAAAGCCAAATTTAGTCCCTCAACCCCCTGTTTTATTGCATTGCAAAAGGAAACAGAACAGTACATGGAAAGTATTTGTGACTCTAACAATAAGAAAGCTATGAAAACAAACCACTTGTGCTCTTTATTTTCTGTATTTATCTAATAGCCTACCCCCTGGCTGATGTCCAATTGTTTGTACCAATGTACATTATAATAACTGCTGTTGTAATGAAAAGATTTTAATTAATTTAAAAAAAAAAAAAAAAAGACACACGACCGGGGTCCTGCGTAGATCCCGCCACCACAATTTTGCTGGCCTTAGTATTTCCTGTGTTTTATTTTGTTCATTATTGTTAGATTTAGTGTGTGTGTGTGTGTGTGTGTGTGTGTGTGTGTGTGTGTGTGTGTGTGTGTGTGTGTGTGTGTGTCAGACATGTGTATTGGACATTTGTGAAAATACGGAACAACTCGCGTCCCGTATTGGTTCAATACGGGACGCAACATTTAATTGTCAATTAAAGGACGATTCCGTATTTTACGGGACGGGTGGCAACCCTACCTATAATTGAGCTTGAACAGCCGATTGTGCGGAGAGATTGCTGCCCCATACAAAATAAAACAAATATAGAACAGAAATATGTCAGCTAAGACGCGACATTAATGATCCGTTAATGTCAGGAAGCACCCAACAAGCCATAGCTTCGATGAGCCACAGACGAACGGAGTTCGATTCACCTGATCTAATAAGCAATTGATGAAGCACTGAAAAAACACTTTAAAAACCTTCTCATGGTCATTTTTTAAGCCGAATTACTCAACAGAGCCTACTGATTACTTTCCCAGATGGAAAACACGCGGACCGACGCAGATTTTGGAGAAAAAGCGAGATAACTTTAAATTTGTGGATTTTTGACTGGGGTTCGGCGAGCCCCGCAGCGTCCCGTCGGAGTCCTCACTTCGGGACGAAAGCGACTGCCACACTGTCAAAAACAGTTATATTTCTCCGTAGATTTTACAAATAGATCAGAAACTATCACTGAGTTTTAGGCGTGTTATTCAAATGTGTACTTTTTCCATCATGAGTCTTACCTGGACACAGTTTCATGCAAACGATGTCCTCGTGCGCCTGAGGTGAACGGCAGAGTCCCATGATCTTGCTGGGCAGGTGGAGGTCTGCTATCCTGCACGTTCACATGCAAGCAGATTGACAGTGTGTTATCTACTAATTTCCTTATCTGAGGAGGGTGGACCAAAAAAATATCTTATTACTTAATTTCAGCTCTTTCATTCCTTCATTTTCATTTTTCTGTGTGCAGTTTCACAGCATGGACAGATTCATTTAAGAGAGAGAGAGAGAGAGAGAGAGAGAGAGAGAGAGAGAGAGAATGACAGACAGATGCTCAGCGTTTTGGCCTATCCTGCTTTTGCGACTGAGGCTG
The DNA here is from genome assembly GCF_039877785.1 of Chaetodon trifascialis. Classification (NCBI taxonomy): domain Eukaryota; kingdom Metazoa; phylum Chordata; class Actinopteri; order Chaetodontiformes; family Chaetodontidae; genus Chaetodon; species Chaetodon trifascialis. The sequence goes on along the minus strand of NW_027255838.1, from coordinate 900,168 downwards.
TCGTTTGCACTGTTGGCCACTAGATGGAGACAAATGATAAGGCTTGGCAGACTCAGCCGGTCCTCTGGAGCCAGCTCCTAAGAGATTTCTGAATGATAGAAATCAGGCAAACACACAGGATTAAGCAGCTGTATGTGCCGTGACAGACAAAGAGACCCCCCCTCTTTCTGTTTGTTTTATCCCCTCACCTGTCAAATCTGTCTCTTCTCTGTCGTTTGCATTTTCAACGTTACTTTAATAATTATAATTATAATAATAATAATAATAGGGGCCTCACCAACCTCATCATCGTGCGAGGTGGGGTTCCGGAGATGCGACCCCCCACAAGCCATTATTTTGGCCATATCTCTGGAACGGTAGGTGGGAACATCTTGGTTTCAAGTCTCTTCCTGTCAAAAGATATTCACAAATGTATACAAGAAAGTAGCAAAAAATACAGACAGGAATAAAATACAATATAAATAAGCAGAACATAAACAGACATTTACATGAAAAATGTGTGCAGTTTTAGGTGATAAGTACATGTAAACAATAAGCACAATGTGCAATATTGCAGTAGTGCAGATCCTATTTTTAGTATTTACTTTTTAATGACATTGATCTCCTAATAAAAATTTTAATAATAATAATAATAACTAGACAATTTCCCCCTGGGAAATTTTGAAAGGGCCATGGGGGCTACAGCCGGACAATACGAACAGCTGCTAATGCTAAGCTAACATTAGCATGTCAAATAACACTATAAAAACATATGAACCATCATTAGAATGCCTTAAACAATCGTTTTAACCAAAGTTAGCATATTAGCATTAGCATGCTAAGCTAACATTAGCATGTCAAATAACACGTTAAAAACATCTGAACCATTATTAGAATGACTTTAACAATCACTTTAGCCAATGTTAGCATGTTAGCATTGTGGCTAATGCTAACAGGGCAACATCATTCATTACCTCACTAACAGGCTGTGGCTCTTTGTCAAGCCACTGCATAGCTGCAGCTGAAGCTACATATGTGTGTGTGGGAGAGGAGTGCTGAGGTTGCCACAGCAACTTGAGGTGGCCTGATCAATGATGTCACCCACTCAGACACAGGTGCAGACACACATGCATTGTATCGGAGGCAATGAGCAGCAGAGACAGAAACGTCTGAATTTAGCCTCTGCGCACCCCTCGAACAAACGCTTCTCACGTGAAGACCGAAAGTCCTATTGCCAAAATTTCTTCACCATCAGAGCTACAAGGCTTTGCTGTACACACTGATCACTTTCTTTTTCTGCTGGGGTCAAAAATGCGGATTTTACAGCAGTTAAAAACATGGTTGGTTTCTGTTTCTCCTGTTTTTGATTTGTATTGGACCTTATGGGCGAGGTCAGAGGTACTCTCCTCACTCAGAGGCTCATATATCAAAAACCGTAAGTTCTATCGCTTAGCCAGGCACATCGTGAGAATCAGCGCAAGCAGCACTACAACTCTGGAAATTTTCACGTGCGTAGATCGAAATTTGTGCTTTGGAGGAGCGTGGAAAGAAAAAGTTTCAGACAATTTTCAGAGCTTCTCTCCACTCTGGCAGTTAATCCCCTCCACTCTAGCGTGAACATTCCGTGCAATACACACCCATTATAAACTCACAATTTCTCCCAAAACGCTCACGGTCATTGAACAACGACTGCTCAAAAACTCTACAACCTATCAAAACGAAATTTAATACACTCACTAATAGACAAGACTTGTGTCTACGTTTAAAAGTTGGAATGGAGTCTCTAGGTGAAAGTATGCCGGAGCAGTAGTCCGTTGAAAAAGGGGAGATTTTGTCGCATTTTTCGGCTCGTCCCATTCATTTCTTATGGGATTTTTTCGTGCGTTTTTCGCGTCTTGGGCGAAGCCCCTGCTGTGTTCAGGGCAAAAGCACTGGATCACTAATAACAGTTAAGGTTCAAGGACGAAGCACACACCAAGAAATGAACTTGGGACATGGGAGCAAGACTGGTGTGTTCAGTGCCCCCGAATTAGGGGGCGCACTTTTCAGGCCATGGATGTGCTGTCGATGTGTGTTTTTGTTTGTGCAGCTGCTTGATTTCTATCATTCATAAATCTCTCAGGAGCTGGCTCTACAGCAGGCATGTCCAAACTATTGCACAAAGGGCCGAGTGGCTGAAGGTTTTCTTTCCAACCAAGCAGCAGCACACCAGACTTGACTCATTTCATCAGCTGATCTCAGTCTGCAGACAGCTGATTGGTCAGACTGCATCCTCTTGATTGGTTGGAGGAATAACCTGCAGCCACACGGCCCTTTGTGGAATAGTTTGGACATGCCTGCTCTGGAGGATTCTCTGGGTGCCTTTCATTACGTTGAATTGTGCCTCCTCGTCTCCTCGCTCCTTCGTCGACCCGGAAGTCGTTTCCCCTCCGTCATGATGAAGGATCTTCCAATTGCTTAAATGTACCTGAAGGAGACGAGGAGCGAGGAGAGAGGAGGCTTCTGAAGGAGATCAGAGTGAGGATACACCGGTGTAGCCTACGCGGAAGTAGGCTATTATTTAAGGGGCGTGTCGTATGAAACGCAAAATCACGCACCGTCAGTCTGTGCTCGATATATCTGGCACTTTAGGATATAAAGGTGACTTTAACTACGAATACTTGTGGCATCACACAGAGCAGCTTTTTTTCTTTCTTTTATTTTTATTTTTTGAGTGATCGTCAAACAACACAAACCCATACATATATTAGATTATTTAAAAGAAAGTTTAAATGATTCGCATATTTAAAGCAAATAACAAAATTAAAGACTACTGTGTGTTTTTAGAAATTGTTCTTAAATAAAGGCTTCTATGTGCGTTCAGCTGCAGTCCCTTTGACAGCTAATACAGCTGTGCAAACGTCATCAGACCCGGGGGGTATTCCAGAAAGTGGGTTATGTGAAAACTCAGAGTAAGTTAAGCCTGAGATGAAGGAAACTCTGAGTTTTCTGTTCCAGAAAGAGAGGTAACTGAAACTCTGAGTCAGTCACCATGGTAACAGACTCTGTGAACATAACCTGCTCGCTGGCAGGTTTACTTTAAGAAACCCTGAGTTTCTACCTGTCTCCACATGAAGAAAGCTGTTAGACATGGATTGCCCGTTCATTCCCAAACCGATTGATATCGAAGCCCAACTGATTCGAAACGCTTTATGTCACGAGAGAATCTTCCGACCGAGTTTAGGTGTCCTGTCATTTCCAGAGGAATATCTGTTCAAACGCTACCGCTTTTCATCAAACGGTATAATTTATCTGGATAACATTCTCCGGCCGTACATCACCAACCTCACACACCGCGGACATGCGCTCACATCACAGCAAATTTTACGCATAGTGCTACGTTTTTCTTTTTGCAAACGGTAGTTTTTTGTACAATATTGAGGATGCAGAGCACTTCGGAAAGGCAACAGTGTGTAGAGCTGTGAGGAAAGTGACCTCGCACTGAAACGCCTATGATGGTAGCAATGATGGTAGAGACTGGTGACTGATGTAGAAATCATATATTCTTTTATTTTAAATTATGATATACATTCTGCTGCGACCTCAGAGTGGGTTCAGTAGCTTAATTAGCTGGTATTTTGCAGGGCTTCCAAATGTGATAGGATGCATAGATGGGACACAAATTCCCATTACAGCACCTGCAGAACACAAAGGGCACTATGTGAATAGAAAATCCTTTCAGAGCATCAATGTCCAGGTTTATGACCTACCATCTTAAAAATTTTGTACATGAAAATGTATACATTACAATACACTGTAACACGTGTCATTCTCTGCACTGTGAAGATCATATGTGATGCAGCTTACATCATTACAAATGTAGAAGCCAGGTGGCCTAGCTCTGTACATGACTTCTGGATCTACTGGGAGTGTAGTCTGAGCAACAGATTTGCACGAGGTAAGGAAGCTAAAACTTGTACAAATGTTCTTTGTCTCCCTTTTTAATACACTCAAATGTGTCCTCTATAATTACAGGAGTGCTTGATACTGGGGGGTTGAGGCTATCCATGTCAGCCCACTCTGTTGACCCCTTACCCTGACCCTGAGCCGGGGCCCCAACAACGTTTTAATGTGGCCCACTGCAGGACTAGAGCCTGGGTTGAGATGGCCATAGGCATACTCAAATCCAGGTTCCAGTGCCTGTGTTAGCTCAGGGTCATCCCAGAGAGGGCATGTGACATCATTGTGGCATGTGTTGTTCTCCATAATATTGTAACTATTAGAGGAGAGCAACACCCTGCTGTACAAATGAATGACCCTGAGGATGACCATCCCATCCACCCTGCAGACGTCCAGGATGGAAGGGCTGTAAGGGACCTAAACAGCAGAAACTACTTTTGATTAAAACAGTCAAATAATGACAAATTCACATGTGGTTTGGTCTTCTTTATTCCCTAAAAGTACAAAAGCAGCAGTCAGGATTTGTAATATAGTTCCATCCATTAACATATTTCACCTGTGAAGTGCATCCACCTCAACTGGAGTTCCAGTAATAGAATTTCAAGGTCTGTTTTTCTAATCTGCCGATCCAAATAGACCATTTCCTTTTCACTTTTCTCTATACTCTTCATGAAGTCGACTCTATACAACTCCTTCACTGGTAACTGGGAAACTTATGGATGACATTTAAATCCTACAGTTCTACATACAGATTTAACATGGTGTTGACCAAAAATCTGACTGTGTCAAGCTGCCCTGTGGAAGTTGATGGACCTTCCTCCTGCTGATGCCCAGTCGTTCTGTTGAAGGACAAGAATGTGCTAGTTGTTTGTCCATTATCTATGCTCATCACTTCAGTGTACATGTCCAACTCCACATTCCACTCCAGAATGTAAAGGAATGTGAATGGGCAGAGCACTGCCAGTAGCTCTACATAATATTAAGACACACTTCAGTAGGCCTCTCTGGATTGCTCCCTGTGGCAGCAGACAGTGTTTCATCATCATCATCATCATCATCCTCCTGTGATGAAGGAAAATATACTGTTTCAGAATACTTTGGTGGTTGAGGTGGTCCTCCACCCATTTTTCGGGCCTCTGCCATCTCTCTGTTGGCTGAGCAGAACTCAAATGTTAATCTTTTTTTTTAAATTAGTATTTTATTGAGTGTTCGTGGACACATCGTCACATTTTAAATGACCTCAATACCTATAAAATAAAAATGTGTAAACATTGTATCAAGTGTTAATCTACTAAGTGGGATATTAAGTGAGATGACATGTTAAAACAACATGTTGTTAGGGGTTTAAATTACTACTTGAAGTCGCCAATGAATTAATATTCACTTTGTTTAAAAGTCAATTAAAAAAATAAAATTAAAATCAAAGTGAGGTACAATCATAGCCTAGCAAAATATGCCTTACCTTTTTGAATGATGTTTTTATATTTCATTTTTCACTGATTCTTTCTCCCCTGTTGGATTGCACCTAAATGAAAATCAGATTTTATTCCTACTTACATTCATAACTGTATGCTACGATCTTAAGTACGGTTAAATGTTAAGTCAATGGAATAGTTCATTCAAACTTACACGTTGTCTCGGGTAGCAGTTTTCTCCCATGCCGTTTCTCTCTCCTTCGCTGCTGCAGCGGTGATATATTTACGCCGAAATATGTGCTCATACTCCACATAGGCCTGCAATAAGACCTCCAACTCCATCGGGGTAAAATAACTTGATCTTTCTTTCTTTGTTTTTTTTTTCAGTTGTCATGGTGACTCGTGGTATCGGGGCTCTATTGATGATGGCTTTTTATAGTGGTTATGCACGCGCACAACTCAAGGTTAACATATTCAGAGTTGATTGAACTAACTCAGATCAGCTGTTCTGGAACCGGATACTCAGAGTTTCCCATCTCACAGTAAGTCAACTCAGAGTTCAGAGATAAACTCAGAGTTTGTGGAACCTCCGACCTGGAATACCCCCCAGCTCTCTGTATCCTCCTCAAGAAGGGCAGAGGTGAATCCACGCATCCCAACAGACAATAAAACAGCATAAAAAAGGAAATCAACAACATATGTGTTTCCGTGATATCATACAAAAAGACTATGACAAATAATATTGCCTTGGCAAGGATGGCTCATGCTGGTGATAACAAATTTCTCCGAAAGAAGCACGTGTGAGCTGTTGGTTAGGGGGAACATTGAACTTTGCTCCATCAGGCCCGTGTGTGCAAAGAAAAGTATATCCATTGATTGACTTGTCTCCGTTGGAAATCAGATTTGTTGGAGTGAAGAATAAAAGCGGCCTCGACATTTGGAAACACGTGAAAGGAGCGAGCCCTCACACCCCAGAGTGTACATAGCCAGGGCACATGTATAACCACCTGGCAGTTTGTGCTAGAATGGAAAGCTTATACTTGTTTTAAAGAAGAGAATCTAAGCTTTAAAATGAGGTGTTACTCAAGTCAATCAGATCTTGCTAACCCATGGCACAGGTGAAATAATACGGACCTCATTTTAAAGCTTACATTTGACCTTCTGACCCAGCTCTGAACGCGGCCTGAAATTGACCAAACTAAATATTCCACTACTAACTGGCAGTTTGTGCTAGAATGGAAAGCTTATACTTGTTTGAAAGAAGAGAATCTAAGCTTTAAGATGAGGTATTACTCAAGTTAATCAGACCTTGCTAACCCATGGCACAGGTGAAATAATACGGACCTCATTTTAAAGCTTAGATTTGACCTTCTGACCCAGCTCTGAACGCGGCCTGAAATTGACCAAACTAAATATTCCACTACTAACTGGCAGTTTGTGCTAGAATGGAAAGCTTATACTTGTTTGAAAGAAGAGAATCTAAGCTTTAAAATGAGGTGTTACTCAAGTTAATCAGACCTTGCTAACCCATGGCACAGGTGAAATAATACGGACCACATTTGACCTTCTGACCCAGCTCTGAACGCGGCCTGAAATTGACCAAACTAAATATTTAATTGCCAACTGGCAGTTTGTGCTAGAATGGAAAGCTTACACTTGTTTTAAAGAAGAGAATCTAAGCTTTAAAATGAGGTGTTACTCAAGTTAATCAGATCTTGCTAACCCATGGCACAGGTGAAATAATACGGACCTCATTTTAAAGCTTAGATTTGACCTTCTGACCCAGCTCTGAACGCGGCCTGAAATTGACCAAACTAAATATTCCACTACTAACTGGCAGTTTGTGCTAGAATGGAAAGCTTATACTTGTTTGAAAGAAGAGAATCTAAGCTTTAAAATGAGGTGTTACTCAAGTTAATCAGACCTTGCTAACCCATGGCACAGGTGAAATAATACGGACTACATTTGACCTTCTGACCCAGCTCTGAACGCGGCCTGAAATTGACCAAACTAAATATTTAATTGCCAACTGGCAGTTTGTGCTAGAATGGAAAGCTTACACTTGTTTTAAAGAAGAGAATCTAAGCTTTAAAATGAGGTGTTACTCAAGTTAATCAGACCTTGCTAACCCATGGCACAGGTGAAATAATATGGACTACATTTGACCTTCTGACCCAGCTCTGAACGCGGCCTGAAATTGACCAAACTAAATATTTAATTGCCAACTGGCAGTTTGTGCTAGAATGGAAAGCTTATACTTGTTTGAAAGAAGAGAATCTAAGCTTTAAAATGAGGTGTTACTCAAGTTAATCAGACCTTGCTAACCCATGGCACAGGTGAAATAATACGGACCTCATTTTAAAGCTTAGATTTGACCTTCTGACCCAGCTCTGAACGCGGCCTGAAATTGACCAAACTAAATATTCCACTACTAACTGGCAGTTTATGCTAGAATGGGAAGCTTATACTTGTTTGAAAGAAGAAAATCTAAGCTTTAAGATGAGGTATTACTCAAGTTAATCAGACCTTGCTAACCCATGACACAGGTAAAATAATAAGGACTACATTTGACCTTCTGACCCAGCTCTGAACACGGCCTGAAATTGCCCAAACTAAATATTTAATTACTAAGTGACAGTTTGTGCTAGAATGGAAAGCTTATACTTGTTTGAAAGAAGAGAATGTAAGCTTTAAAATGAGGTGTTACTCAAGTTAATCAGACCTTGCTAACCCATGGCACAGGTGAAATAATACGGACCTCATTTTAAAGCTTAGATTTGACCTTCTGACCCAGCTCTGAACGCGGCCTGAAATTGACCAAACTAAATATTCCACTACTAACTGGCAGTTTGTGCTAGAATGGAAAGCTTATACTTGTTTGAAAGAAGAGAATCTAAGCTTTAAGATGAGGTATTACTCAAGTTAATCAGACCTTGCTAACCCATGGCACAGGTGAAATAATACGGACCTCATTTTAAAGCTTAGATTTGACCTTCTGACCCAGCTCTGAACGCGGCCTGAAATTGACCAAACTAAATATTCCACTACTAACTGGCAGTTTGTGCTAGAATGGAAAGCTTATACTTGTTTGAAAGAAGAGAATCTAAGCTTTAAAATGAGGTGTTACTCAAGTTAATCAGACCTTGCTAACCCATGGCACAGGTGAAATAATACGGACCACATTTGACCTTCTGACCCAGCTCTGAACGCGGCCTGAAATTGATCAAACTAAATATTTAATTGCCAACTGGCAGTTTGTGCTAGAATGGAAAGCTTACACTTGTTTTAAAGAAGAGAATCTAAGCTTTAAAATGAGGTGTTACTCAAGTTAATCAGATCTTGCTAACCCATGGCACAGGTGAAATAATACGGACCTCATTTTAAAGCTTAGATTTGACCTTCTGACCCAGCTCTGAACGCGGCCTGAAATTGACCAAACTAAATATTTAATTGCCAACTGGCAGTTTGTGCTAGAATGGAAAGCTTATACTTGTTTGAAAGAAGAGAATCTAAGCTTTAAAATGAGGTGTTACTCAAGTTAATCAGACCTTGCTAACCCATGGCACAGGTGAAATAATACGGACTACATTTGACCTTCTGACCCAGCTCTGAACGCGGCCTGAAATTGACCAAACTAAATATTTAATTGCCAACTGGCAGTTTGTGCTAGAATGGAAAGCTTACACTTGTTTTAAAGAAGAGAATCTAAGCTTTAAAATGAGGTGTTACTCAAGTTAATCAGACCTTGCTAACCCATGGCACAGGTGAAATAATATGGACTACATTTGACCTTCTGACCCAGCTCTGAACGCGGCCTGAAATTGACCAAACTAAATATTTAATTGCCAACTGGCAGTTTGTGCTAGAATGGAAAGCTTATACTTGTTTGAAAGAAGAGAATCTAAGCTTTAAAATGAGGTGTTACTCAAGTTAATCAGACCTTGCTAACCCATGGCACAGGTGAAATAATACGGACCTCATTTTAAAGCTTAGATTTGACCTTCTGACCCAGCTCTGAACGCGGCCTGAAATTGACCAAACTAAATATTTAATTGCCAACTGGCAGTTTGTGCTAGAATGGAAAGCTTATACTTGTTTGAAAGAAGAGAATCTAAGCTTTAAAATGAGGTGTTACTCAAGTTAATCAGACCTTGCTAACCCATGGCACAGGTGAAATAATACGGACTACATTTGACCTTCTGACCCAGCTCTGAACGCGGCCTGAAATTGACCAAACTAAATATTTAATTGCCAACTGGCAGTTTGTGCTAGAATGGAAAGCTTACACTTGTTTTAAAGAAGAGAATCTAAGCTTTAAAATGAGGTGTTACTCAAGTTAATCAGACCTTGCTAACCCATGGCACAGGTGAAATAATATGGACTACATTTGACCTTCTGACCCAGCTCTGAACGCGGCCTGAAATTGACCAAACTAAATATTTAATTGCCAACTGGCAGTTTGTGCTAGAATGGAAAGCTTATACTTGTTTGAAAGAAGAGAATCTAAGCTTTAAAATGAGGTGTTACTCAAGTTAATCAGACCTTGCTAACCCATGGCACAGGTGAAATAATACGGACCTCATTTTAAAGCTTAGATTTGACCTTCTGACCCAGCTCTGAACGCGGCCTGAAATTGACCAAACTAAATATTCCACTACTAACTGGCAGTTTATGCTAGAATGGGAAGCTTATACTTGTTTGAAAGAAGAAAATCTAAGCTTTAAGATGAGGTATTACTCAAGTTAATCAGACCTTGCTAACCCATGACACAGGTAAAATAATAAGGACTACATTTGACCTTCTGACCCAGCCCCGAACGCTGCCTGAAATTGCCCAAACTAAATATTCCACTACTAACTGGCAGTTTGTGCTAGAATGGAAAGCTTACACTTGTTTGAAAGAAGACAATCTAAGCTTTAAGATGAGGTGTTACTCAAGTTAATCAGACCTTGCTAACCCATGGCACAGGTGAAATAATACGGACTACATTTAACCTTCTGACCCAGCTCTGATCGCGGCCTGAAATTGCCCAAACTAAATATTCCACTACTAACTGGCAGGTTGTGCTAGATTGGAAAGCTTATACTTGTTTGAAAGAGGATAATCTAAGCTTTAAAATGAGCCATTGCTCAAGTTAATCAGACCTTGCTAACCCATGGCAGAGGTGAAATAATACGGACTACATTTGACCTGTCACCCAGCCCCGAACGCTGCCTGAAATTGCCCAAACTAAATATTCCACTACTAACTGGCAGGTTGTGCTAGATTGGAAAGCTTATACTTGTTTGAAAGAGGATAATCTAAGCTTTAAAATGAGCCATTGCTCAAGTTAATCAGACCTTGCTAACCCATGGCAGAGGTGAAATAATACGGACTACATTTGACCTGTCACCCAGCCCCGAACGCTGCCTGAAATTGCCCAAACTAAATATTCCACTACTAACTGGCAGTTTGTGCTAGAATGGAAAGCTTATACTTGTTTGAAAGAAGAAAATCTAAGCTTTAAAATGAGGTATCTATCCTTCTAATCTAATCTCCTCCCAGGCAGAGGAGTAGCTATACATGTGACACACCAAGCAGGAGAGAGCTGGAGAGGGACAGAGAGAAGCCATCGCTAGCTGCTAGGCTAAGCTGGTGTAGCTAGCAGAGCAGACAAGCGCGTAGACAAATAAATTTGACGGTCGCTAAATAAACAGACTTATGGGTGCTTGAGCAGAACTAATGTTACTTTAGAGTGTGGATAAAAGGCCGCTGTAACAAAACACAGAGCAAATTGCACTCAGAGGAACAAGAGCGACAAACGCACGCTACTCCTAAGGCAGCAACCAGAAACAGGAAGTGAGATGATACGCTTACCTCAGCATGTCAGCACGTCAGCCGTCAGCATTGCCTGCAGGTGATTAACTCTGGACCTGCTCTTCTCATGACAAGTCTCTCCAGAGTCTTCATAATGTGGGAGGTCAGTGCCACAGGTCTGTAGTCCTTTGAGGCCCATTCATTGTTTACACTTACAAATCAAACCCCTTGCAATAATTTGTATCTATACAAAATAGCATCTCATTTCCAATATGAATCAAAACCCACGACTGAAACGCAATTACAATAGTTTGACCTATGTGGCATTTGGGTATGCAGCCGATTAGCTTAGCTTAGCATAAAAACTGGAGATGGGTAAACAGCCAGCCTGAATCTTTCCAAACTTCTCCTCACTACTCACCAAGTTGTTAATTGGAGACCCAACACTGATCCGTGCTCGTCGTCTGCCACCATCAAAAAGTACGCCATTCACCGTTGAAATGCTGAAACTAATAATAACTAAACTGGGTTTGTCTCTGCTTTTAAAGCCAGTGTGTGGAATGTTGTGACCTCACAACATTCCGAGTACCACATCTTCAAAGAGATCAAAGCCAAAGCAGCAGATTAAAGAAAGAAAAAAGATTTCATGCTTAATTGATGATCGATCTTTTATAGATTTAGGCCTCTTTTATTTAGGATATTTATTGTTGTTTTATCGTCAAATTGTTATGGAGAAATAAACCCCGTTTTTATTTCTCCATATCAACCAACTAACTCCATATTATCTCGCTTAATATGCCAATTGCATAATTTAGCGAATTTGCAAGTCCAGTCACTTGTCTGCTACAACCCTCCTCTTGTTCATTTGTTTTCAACTTTTCAATCAGTGGATTGGTGGATTATTATATTACATCTTACGATGTGTGTATTTGTGTGTAGTCACATCTGTCGGGGCGCGGTGCCACCGACACGAGAGGAGAGACGCCGGGTCCGAGCCTCTGTTCAGCAGCTTTGCTTTTTAGCCCGGAGCCTCCACTCTTCATGGAACAACTTACAAGTCAATTGTCATTACAATTAGTCCCAAGCAGTTTAATGATGGTAAAAATGAAACATAGGCTGAGGTAAATAATCTGCATTTCCTCTTTTCTGCGCTCCTCTGACCAGATGGCGTCCATAGCGGTGTCTTGGCAACGGTCTGTTCAGAAATAACAATAAAACACAAACGCATCACATTATGAAAGTGCTTGTGATTGTTTTTGGTTAAAGAGAGGGGGACAGCAGAGCTACTCTGGCAGCTCAGGTGAGCCAGGTGGAGAGCGGAGGCGTCCTTTATTTTCTGCTTTTATTTTTTATAAAGGGAAGATTTTCACTTCTCTACAAACGTAACAGTTATTACATTTGTGGGAAATCGCGTGTTACGTTTGTAGCAGGCAGCGGCTGTTACGTTTGTGGAAAATGTTTTACGTTTGCAGGATTATTACATTAAAAGCTGCATATTTTTATAACGTTGGTGGTTTATTACGTTTGTGGGCATTATTACATTGGCGGGTGTTACAGGGATGATGACACATGAATGAGGGAGAGGGAAAGAGAAATAATAGACATGCTTGATTGATCTGATTATCACTGTTTTCCAGACAGTGCTGAATAAAGAAGGCCTGTGAACTTGAAAAAAAAGACATCATCCAAGACTTTTTTTTTTTTTTATGCCGGCTGGACCAAAGCGAAAGGGGTTGGTGTTTAACGATGTGATGGGGCCGCTGATCGACTGTCTGGTATTATGGGCTGGTCAGACCAATATTTCAAATAAATAAAAAGTGGCCGACTATCGGCCCAAATAGCACGTCGGCCCACCGGGAAAATGCCCGCTATGCCAGATGGTCAGTCCGTCCCTGGCTAAGACGCTACATTAATGATCCATTAATGTCAGGAAGCACGGAACAAATCGCGTCTAAGACGCAACATTTAATTGTCAATTAAAGGACGATTCCGTATTTTATGGGACGGGTGGCAACCCTACCTATAATTGAGCTTGAACAGCCAGTTGTGTGGAGAGATTGCTGCCCCATACAAAATAAAACAAATATAGAACAAAAATATGTCAGCTAAGACGCGACATTAATGATCCGTTAATGTCAGGAAGCACCCAACAAGCCATAGCTTCGATGAGCCACAGACGAACGGAGTTCCATTCACCTGATCTAATAAGCAATTGATGAAGCACTGAAAAAACACTTTAAAAACCTTCTCATGGTCATTTTTTAAGCCGAATTACTCAACAGAGCCTACTGATTACTTTCCCAGATCGAAAACACGCGGACCAGATTTTGGAGAAAAAGCGAGATGACTTTAAATTAGTGGATTTTTGACTGGGGTTCGGCGAGCCCCGCAGCGTCCCGTCGGAGTCCTCACTTCGGGACGAAAGCGACTGCCACACTGTCAAAAACAGTTATATTTCTCCGTAGATTTTACAAATAGATCATAAACTATCACTGAGTTTTAGGCGTGCTATTCAAATGTGTACTTTTTCCATAATGAGTCTTACCTGGACACAGTTTCATGCAAACGATGTCCTCGTGCGCCTGAGGTGAACGACAGAGTCCCGTGATCTTGCTGGGCAGGTGGAGGTCTGCTATCCTGCACGTTCACATACAAGCAGATTGACTGTCTGTGTACATGTATGAAAGAAGATTCACCGACCGGTATCGAGGAACACTTTGAAGTCAAATTTCAGGTTTCTGCGTGAGCTCAGAGCTCCTCGTGCGCAAATAATCGACTGTGACGTAGACAGGCTTAAGTAGTTTACGTATTGACTGAATCATGCTCTCCTATCTCTGCTCTCTGTGTGAGCTAGACGTTGAAAAGACGTTTTACTTTCAGTGTTATATAGACATCATTAAAATACGTTTTCAGGACGTCATAAAGGTTACAGGCGTCACTAAACTAAGTTTTCAAACAAAATTGTTTAATATCATGAAGACCTCATTGAAGGCGTCACAATGAACATTATTGCGTCTTGGACATTGTTATTTACTCATTGCAATACGTTTTAGACAATTATTGGACATCCAGAAATCCTGAATGTCAACATAGCCCACATTTTCTCTGGCTCTTCAATTTCTTTTTTTTTTTTTTTTTTTACAGGGTTTACTATTAAGAACATCTTATCAAAGTTGTATACTTCACCTGTTCAAGCTTTCTACATTGTATAACAGCTTCTTTACACTCTGCTCGTTGCATTTCATGGTAGACCGTATCTGATGCAACATTCTACATGGATTTTCCACAGCACACATGATTTCTGACATAACTGTTTTTAATATGACCTAACATTTATATTAACAACCTTAAATGACAATGAAAACACAGCAAATCCTCATATTTAAGACTATCAAAGCCACAAAAAATTTTCACTTTGTATAAAGAAAATAACTGAAACCATTCGGCTTTAAGCCAAAAGTGCTTGATCAGTTCGGAAAAGCAGGCAAGGGAAGCAAAATAAATGTTGCGGCGATCTGCCTGGAGGTGTGGCTGTGCGCACTGCACCTGACGGCAGTGGACAGCAGAGCAAACGTGTCGGCGGGCGCACGCTGTGCGCGCACCTCCATGCCGCCCCTCAACAGGTGAGAACAATTAATAAAATGTGTTTAATTTGTGTAAAATCCATATAAAATAATTTGGGTAAAATGAGTTAATTTAAAACATTGTTTCAAAATGTAGGGCTAAATTTCTGTTTACTTAAAACCTGATTAAGTTTGTGTTTAATTAATGATTATATTGATATAAAACATGCTTACTTTACTCAGTTGTAAAATATATGTATTTATATTTGTTTGTTTTTTTAAAGGTTTTTCACTTTGCCTCCTCTTCACTACTTAAATAAAAAATAAAGAAGAAAATGAGTGAAATCCTGTCGCACATCCAGTCCTTCCTTTTCAAGTGTGGGAAACCATAGCGTTAAAGACACTTGACATTACTTAATCCTGGTTTTATATTTAAATAGCTCTATGGGAATTGATCCCAGAGACTCCATTCCACTTCTCCTCATATTCTTAGGTCAGTATTTATTTTTCACAAGCATTATCTCCAAGAAAATCATGTGAAAGCACTTGTTAAAAACAAAATATATCTACTGTAACTCAATTATTCTAATTCCTGGTTTTATTTTGAAATAGCTCCATAGGATTTGATCCCAGAGACCCCATTCCACTTCTCATGTGTTCCTTGGGTCAGTATTCATCTTTCACAAGCATTATCTCCCAGAAATTAATGTGCAAACACTTGTTGAAAACATTACTGTAGCTCATTTATTACAATTCCTGGTTTTATTTTGAAATAGCTCCATGGGATTTGATCCCAGAAACCCCATTCCACTTCTCACATGTTTATTAGGTCAGTATTCATCTTTCACAAGCATTACATCCCAGAAAATCATGTGAAAACACTGGTTAAAAACACAAGAATGTACTGTACATTGTGTGTTGCCATATTTTGGTTTTATTTTGAAATAGCTCCATGGGATTTGATCCCACAGACTCCATTCCACTTCACCTGTGTTTCTTAGGTCAGTATTCATCTTTCACAAGCACCATCTCCAAGATAATCATGTGAAAAAAACATCTTAAAAACACAATTATCAACTGTACCTTGTTTTTTACTTATCCTTGCTTTTATTTTGAGTTACCTTTTCGGGATTTTAACACACATATTCAGTTACACATCTCATTTTTTTCTTAAGGTCAGTTTGTGTGTTTCACAACAATTATTTATTTTCTATATTTTAATTTTAAAGTTAGTTAGCTTTTTTAAGTTATTAAAAAAAAGTATTTCCAGACACATGTGTTTCTAATCTTTGAGCATGTTTTTGCTTTATTATAAAAACCTTTTTTTCAAAAAAAAAAAAAGAAAAAAAGAAAAGAAATGTGGTAACATTACCACAATGATGAGAATTTGTGACAGTTTTCTTCCCTACATCACCTTCATGGTTTGCGCGGTATGCAAATTCAGTCAAACTGAGGCTGACGCGGACAAAGGATTCATGTCGTAGTCTTTTTTGTGACACATTACCAACTAAAATTCCAGACTGAGACAGTACTGCTACTGTCAACTTTCGAGTGCAATAGTGACTTGGATTAATCGACCAGGTGCTCACCTTTCCATAACGAAGACAAGTTCCATATAGTCACAGACTACCATTCCAGACTACTTGAGACTACGACGCTCCTGAGAGGAAAGCAATATTGAATTGATATCTATTTCTATAAAGGATTCATGTAGCCTACCAGGTGTTCATACAGTTGTGCTTCAGAGTTTGAAATTTACTGTATGTATTAAAAAAAAGTGCTAATGTAATATTAACAAAGAAAATATTCAGAGATAGTGACTAGGCGAATACATTTATTCTCACACAAATTTGTTTGATCTTTTCAGATCCCAATGATAAATCCAAACATAAAAAAATGGCCCTGATCAGCAGTATCTATACCCTCATATTTAGACCATGATAGTGGTCACTGATAGTGGAAATTGAGGGGTTCTGGTACCATCAATCAGATCATTTTTTTTTTGTTTTTAAATGATGTTATTCAGTTAAGAATAAGATGTCTTTTGTCCTAAAACTCATGCTTTCCTTAATGATTGGCAAAGAGAAAAATCTTCCTTGGTATATAAACCTATGAGCACAACTGTATGTCTTGATTTGGTTCACTTACAGACTACTCTGACATATTGTTTCAGGGTCTATTATGCTGTTACCATTAAATATTGTGTCCTTAATGTGAAATTGTAAGTTTTATCAGGTGCTCTTGCATGACATTGTTTCAATTATATTTATATTGGAAGGGCCTGCAATGTCATCATGGGACGTACAAGAAAAGGTGGTGCAATACCAAAGGATAATCTGTGGATAAGGACTGGCGGAGAACAACACGTAATTAGGGAACTATTAGATTTGAAAATAGCAGAAAGGGAAACATCTTGGAGCTCCAATATACGGCACGAGCTTTGTATTCGTTTGTTCTCCATAAATCAAGAGAGGTTAAAAAAATGGCTCTATGTAGTTTGGCTGCAAGACAGAAAAGGAGTAAGGACTGCAATCAAACAATTGACCTCACGTGTTGATGTGCAAGTTCATACAAACAAACAACTGACATCGCAGTTGACTGTGCACGTGGAAGACCAAGTCTGCCTCAGTAACTCGGTGCATAGGTCCACCACCGAGAAAGGCACTGAAAATGAGGATTAAGAGAGGAGTGATGAGAGTTCCATTCATATGTGTGATACTAACCTCAGTGGAGGAAATGATAATCTTGATGACCAATTCCGGAGTAAAACTGATACTACTGCAAATACAGCTGCAGCACCTGACATAACCACAGCAGCAGACACAGGCCATCAAAACTTGGATGAAGACTGCAATGATGAGAGTGCCATTCGTACATGTGATATCCACCTCACTGGAGGAAAAGAGAATGTTGATGACCTTCAAGAATCAGTTACAAAACCTGCAACAGCTGAAGTAAGTGACACAGATACAGTGGCAGCAGTTCCAGGTGATGGTGACATGGATGAAGTGAAGAGCGAAGACAGTGCTGGCATTGAGACTTGTTGTAGTACGGGTCAACCTAAACTCATTAAACGAAAGAAGCGCTTTAAAAAGGGACAATGCAATGTTAAAAATTCCCCTGTGAAAAAGACAAGTGAAAAGGAGCAGTACAGACCTATAAAGCCTGGACCAAAATCATTCCAAATACACATTAAAAGAGACAAATGGGTCAAGATCAAGCCAGGTCATGGATTGTCAAAACTCAAGAAGTCATGGACTCATGTCTTGCACACTGGGTTTCAAAAACACAACCCTTGTTGTCTTTCTTTCAAATACCAGCATTGCAGAGCACCTAAGAGCCGGAAAACTTCATCACCTTACATCAAGGCAAAAGCAGTGTGCATGTTTTCTACATGCAACGCAAAATACTTTTTTGTTTTGCAGAAAAAACCCTCCAAGAATGCAAAAAAAAGTTACATTTCATGTGTCTAGATGTGGCAAAGTCGCACATTTATGTGATGAGACAAGGGCAAGGCCAGCCAGCAACCGAAAGAGACGAAAGATTGCAAGGGCAATCATTGGAGGTGTAAGTAACACCTTTTATCAGAGGTTGGGGGAAACCCCATCATTAGAGCTACTTGCGGGTAACCTTACCTGGGCACTCAAAGGATGTCCTGAAAACTGTGTCAGCAGAGATATCTAGAAGCACAAGGCTTCATGATGACATGGTTATGGAGTTAATACTGACGCAGAAAATAATTTAAGAGTCAGATACAGGTTTCATTTTCTGTCCAGGATACATGCAACATCTGCAAGTCGATCCTTTTGGCGTCCACCTCTACACTGAGCAAGGAATTTCAATATTTATTGATCATCTCCGCCAATGCTCTCCTGTGACCCTCTTCCTTGATGCCACTGGTGGAGTTGTGCGCCGGCTCCCTAACCAACCCAAGAGGGTTCTATATTATGCCCTCTATTTGTCAGGTGGTGGTAAAAACAAACCACCTCTTCCAGTCAGTGAGATGGTCACAAATGACCACACTGTGGCCAACCTGTCCTTTTGGCTGATGAAATTTCTGACAAAAGTGAGAAACATCACAACCATTAAAGTGCAACAAGTGGAGACGGACTACAGTTGTGCCTTAATGCAAGGTGTTTTGCTTGCTTCCAATAAGCAAGACATTTTGGGGTACCTGGAGATGCTGTGGAAAGTAATCAAAGGCTCTTTGATCACTGTACTACACCTGTGCTCTGCACATATCCTGAAGGCCGTGTCTGTTTTCTTTTCCAGGAAAACCAAAGACAACGGCCTGAAGGAATTTGCAAATCATTGTGTAGCACACCTCATCAACAGCACCAGCTTGGAGCAAGCACATCTATTTTTTGGCCACATGGGACGGGTTTTGGAAGTAGGCTCTTGACTGACCAAGTAGAGGAGAGCTTGGCAGTAATGAAAGGCAGCATCAAGAGCAAGACCAATCTGAATGACTCCAGCACTCAGCAAATGAAGACACAACCTGAGCCACCAAATCGAGCCAAGACAGTACTCGCGAACTCACCATTTCGGCTTTTTTTTGAGGGTGGCCTGGAAAAGGACCAGTCCGATGTCCACGAAGTAAATGAAAATTGTGAGGAGAACCCTTACCACTGCCCTGACATCATTGATGTTTTGCTTCAAGATTACATGGGGATTTTCCCACTTTGGTCAGGGCTGATGTTAGGGGATCTATGCAGATATGCAACAGATGTAGACTCAAGCAAAATAGGTCTAAGTACAGACACGAAAACGCAGCTTACTAACTGTCATGTGGAGAACTGGTTTTCCATCACAAAAAAACAGATTCTCCGCAAGGAACGTTTCCTGAGGCCTGGCTCTTTCATTCGAAAGATGCATACCTCTCTCTCCGTGGCCGCTACAAGGAGCACATCATGCAATATGGCCTCAATTGAAAGAAAAGGAGAAGCACCTGGAGCATGCTGAGGAGCAATGGGGTAAATGTAGTGTCCGTGCAGCTCCTAAAAGAACCAAATATTTCCACCCTCCTAACAAGATCCCAATCAATTTAAAAGACGCTTTCAAAGACGATGGATGAAGACTAATAAACAAGTAAGTGAATGAAACATATTTGTGTAAGTGAATGAAATATATTAATAGCTAATTGTAGAAAACTATAAGGCTTCTGTGAGTCAAATTTCTTAAATGGGACATTCCTTTCAATGGTTGAGTGTATTTTTCTTGAATTGTATACTGATTCAGTTGATTTCATTTTCACTTCAAATATTTTTTCTACTACTGTATACACCTTCATATTAATCCCCATTGTGTTAGGATAAAGTAATTTCATAGTAGCTTACATTTTAAATTATTATTCACAGCCAAAGATGGGTCCAAGGAAGACCAGATCAAAAAAGAAATCACAAAAAAACACTGGAGACACTGGACAGGTATGGCTTTCTCTCTGTCTCTGTCTCTCTTTCTCAGAGAGAGAGAGAGAGAGAGAGAGAGAGAGAGAGAGAGAGAGAGAGAGAGAGTGTTTAATGTTATCTGGGTTAATTTAACTTAATCAGACATATCTTAAATATAATAGACATCTGCAGCTGCAGATGACCATCAAAACAGTGGAGACAAGATCGCCACTTCAACAACAACAACAGCAACAGCAACGGCAAAACTGGTAAGTTTAATTCTTAGAGAACAAACAAAACGCTGACATGTGTCAAACAAAAACAAATGATACCATTCAGTAGGCCTAGGGCCCGTTTCACAAAGGAGGTTCAACAAAATCCGAGTCTAATCCTGAACCTCGAGTTGATCTAGCCTGAGATAGGAAACTCAGAGTTTCCAGTTTCAGAACAGGTGATTTGGGTTAGTTCAATCAACTCAGAGTAAGTCAACTTAGAGTTAAGCGCATGCACCACGACTACAAAAAGCCAACATCAATGGAGCCCCGATTCGACGAGTCACCATGGCAACGGGGAAGAGGAGGGCTGCGTTTTTTACCGCACTGGAGCTAGAAATCTTAATGCGCTCATACGGCGAGTTTGAACACGTTTTTAGAAAAAAGTGCAACACCGCTGCAGCCGCAAAAGAGAGAGACGGCGTGGGAAAACTTTGCTGCTCGGGTCAATGCATAAGTTTAAATGTAGTCCTTTGCAATCGCAATAATATTACAGGGGAAAACTGCTTGAATGGTAGCTCATT
The DNA here is from genome assembly GCF_039877785.1 of Chaetodon trifascialis. Lineage (NCBI taxonomy): Eukaryota > Metazoa > Chordata > Actinopteri > Chaetodontiformes > Chaetodontidae > Chaetodon > Chaetodon trifascialis. The sequence continues at coordinate 879,293 of NW_027255838.1, read as the reverse complement.
AATTTATTTCATGCAGGTGCAATCCTGCGGGGGAGAAGCGCACTTGGCAGCAGCTTAAGATGAAATATAAAAACATCGTTCAAACAGGTAAGACCCCGGCATAATTTAACAGGGGTAACTCATTTTGATCATGTTTTACATTGTAAAGTAAATATTAAGTGGCTGTTGTTTTATCCCCAACATAATGCTGTTTTCACACACATAAATGTCTTCTCATCTACATCATATTCTGTTAAATAATTAAGCCTATTTAAACTAACACAGACTTCTGCTCAGCCAACAGAAAGAAGGCAGATGCCCGCAAAACGGGTGGTGGCCCAGCACCGCCACCTCTAACGGAGGCAGAGGAGCTGGCCCTAAGCCAGAATTTAGGAAGGCCAGTGGCTGAGGGAATCCCTGGAGGGAGCTCATCTTCAGAGCTCGCCCCCCAAGACACAAGTGCCTTTATAAAATGTAATATGCCTAGGCCAATATATCTCTTTTAAGCCTATTCATAAAAATATTTATTTCCCTCTCATGTCTTTTTTTTTTTTGTCCCAACAGATTCTGATGGTGCTATCTGCCTGGTGGAGCCCTCTCATGCCACAACAGACCTTGTGACTGTAAGTAGGCAATACTCCAAAGATTTTGCCAAATGGTCGTTTAAGTATACTGAAACATATCACTCATCTGGGATGAAGAGCATGAAGAAACTGTGTCTGCTGCCTTTACAGAGGGCGATCCAGAAAGGCCTATAGAGGTAACATCTTGATATGTTACTGATAGTTCTCTTCCCATTTACATTTCTTAACATTCAACAACAATATAGAGTGTGACATTTATCCTACACTGAAGCATTAACACATTCTCATCCTCTTTAACAGGGCATGGCTGGGCAGCAGCAGGAGAGTCCCTCAACTTCCACAGCACAGACTGACACAGTGAGATGGATGTTCAGTAAACACCAGAGGTTCATTCTGTGGAATTCATGTGCAACTGTATAATTTAATGTCCTCCTTATGTATTCCCAGTTACCAGTAAAAGAGATTTATAAAATTCACCTGCTGAAAAAAATCCAAAAAACCAACAAAGAAATGCAATACTTGGAGCGCCAGATTAGGAAGGCAGATTTAGAAATTGAAATACTGGAACACAAATTAGAGGTGGGTGCATGGTCACAGGTGAATTATGTTAATTATGTTAACTATTGGAACATTAACTAATCTAGCTCTTTTATTTGTAGGAAATAAAGAAGACCAAATGAAGTGTGTATTGTGTCTTTATTTGACTGCTGTGGTGGTGGTGGTGGTGACTCAATCTCTGAAGTGACTATGGCATATGGTGTCTCTGACTGCTCTGCCGTCCTGCATAGCTGGCAGGTGGATGGGGTCATCATCAGGGTCTTCAATTTGTAGGGCAGGGTGTCGCTCTCCTCTAATAGTGGCAATATTATGAAGAACAACACATGCCACAATGATATCACAGGCCCTCTCAGGGGTCACCCTGAGGTGACGTAGGCACTGGAAACGGGCTTTCAGCAGGCCTATGGTCATCTCCACCCGGGCTCTCGTCCTGCAGTGAGCCCGGTTGAAGCTCTGTTGGGGGCCTGGTTCAGGGTCAGGGTAAGGAGTCAGCAGCCTGGGTTGGCATGGATAACCTCTGTCACCCAGCAGAAGACCATCAAACTCTCCTGTAACGTGTAGGGGACACATCAGAGTACATTAAAGGAGGGAGACAGGTGAATTATATTGTGCAAATCTTTAGGCTGCTTACCACGTTGCAGTCTGTTGCTCAGGTTAGACTCATGAGTGAGTCGTGAACAGACCCAGGCCACTTGGCCTCCACATTGGAAATTAAGTATGCAGCATCACATACGATCTTGACAGTGCAGAGAATGACAGATGTTGAACTATGATGCAGTCTTTAACATTTTTTTTCTTTAACAGTAGTCAATCTACATGTACCTGCACATTTATGCTGTGAATGGACTTCCTATTCACATAATCTGCTTCATTATGTGAGGGAGCTGTGATGGGGATGTGTGTGCCATCTATGCAGCCAGTCACACTGGGGAATCCTAAAAGAAATTAAAATTACTAATCCCATTCTGAGATTGCAGCACAATGTCATTAATGGAATATAATTTAAAATTCATTTGGATCTCTGCATCATTCACCTGCAATCCTGTGGAACTCCTCCTTGATGACTCTGACAGGTTTATGTCCAGGGAAAACCACAAAGACGGGTAAGATCGCCGTTTCAAGGCGAGGCAAACTTTTCTGACCGCCCTGCATACAGTTGCCTTGCTTAAGTGCTCTGCATCTCCGATGTTATACAAAAAACTCCCATTTGCAAAGAAACGCAGCGCAACACACAATATCTGCTGGGATGTGAGAGCATGACTACGGCTGGTAATGTTGCAGATGTAAGGACGGATTAGGTTGTGGATCCCTGCGCAGTAATGCTTCATCCACGGGATCGTTGTCAAAAGGACATGCCATAGTGGAAAAAAGTGGATTTCTCATACAGGCCGACTGGCTGATTTTTTTTTAAATAACAGCCGGCAGAACTACGTTATACCAAAACTCGCCTGCTGACTGACTGAATGAGGAAATCAAAAAACGTGTGGCTGACAGAGGGCGGAGACAGAGAGAAACTCGAGGTTCATTGAGAAAAACCTGGTCCCGACCAGGTTGGGTTCATAGAGTCTGTTACCATGGTAACTGAGCGAGAGCTTAAGTTACCTCTCTCTGTGAAACAGGCTAGAGTTCAATTCAATTCAATTTTATTTGTATAGCGCCAAATCACAACAGAAGTTGTCTCAGGACACTTTCCATATAGAGCTGGTACAGACCAAGCTCTTTTATCTACAAAGAAACCAACAATTCCCCCATGAGCAAGCACTTGGCGACAGTGACGAGGAAAAACTTCCTTTTAACAGGCAGAAAACTCGAGCAGAACCAGACTCTGGGTGGGCGGCCATCTGCCTCGACCGGTTGGGTGAGAGAGGAAGAGCAAGAGAGAGAGAGTGAGACAGACAGACAGACAGACAGACAGACAGACAGACAGACAGACAGACAGACAGACAGAGACAGAAAGACAGACATGCAGTCACAGTAACAGTGACAGTGGATGTAATAACAGCAGTAGCAGTTGCAGTGGATGTCAGGCAGGGCCAAGGCAGGAGACGCAGCTGAAATCCACAATCCAGATTCAGCCACTGTCCATGGGAACCTGCAAGACGACAAAGCACAGAGACTCCGGGGAAGGAGCTAAGTTAGTAAGACGCCGTGGTAGGACATGAGAGCGTGCGGATGGAGAGGGACAGAAGGACGGAGGAGCTCGGTGTATCTTTGGATGTCCCCCAACAGTCTAATCCTATAGCAGCATAACTAGGGGCTGGTCCAGGACCAGCCTGAGCCAGCCCTAACTATAAGCTTTATCAAAAAGGAAAGTTTTAAGCCTACTCTTAAATGTAGAGACAGTGTCTGCCTCCCGGACAAAGACTGGAAGATGGTTCCAGAGGAGAGGAGCTTGATAGCTAAATGCTCTGACTCCTGTTCTGCTTTTTGAGACTTTAGGAACCATAAGTAGAAATGCATTCTGGGAACGCAGTGTTCGAGTAGGGCAATAAGGTACTATGAGCTCTTTAAGATAAGAAGGTGCCTGGCCACTTATGGCTTTGTAAGTAAGGAGGAGAATTTTAAACTCTATTCTAAACTTTACAGGGAGCCAGTGCAAAGTGGCGAGTATTGGAGAAATATGATCTCGCTTCCTGGTTTTTGTCAGAACATGTGCTGCAGCGTTCTGGAGCAACTGGAGAATATTCAGCAGCGAATTTGGGCAGCCTGATAGTAAAGAATTGCAATAATCCAGCCTGGAAGTTACGAATGCATGGACTAGTTTTTCTGCATCATTTTGAGACAAAATATGCCTGATTTTTGCGATATTACGTAGGTGAAAAAAGGCAGTCCTTGAAATTTGTTTTACATGGGAGTGAAAGGACATGTCTTGGTCAAAGATAACTCCCAGATTCTTTACAGTGGTGCTGGAGGCCAGCGCAATGCCATCCATAACTGCTATGTCATCAGAAAGTGACCTTCTAAGATGTTTAGGGCCTACTACTATAACTTCAGTTTTGTCCGAGTTTAGCATCAGAAAATTGCAGGTCATCCAGGTCTTTATGTCATGAAGACATGCTTGTAGTCTAGTTAACTGACTGGTTTCTTCCGGTTTCATTGATAAATATAGCTGGGTATCATCTGCATAGCAATGAAAATTTATTGAGTGCTTCCTGATAATCTTACCTAAAGGAAGCATATATAAGGTGAATAGAATTGGTCCAAGCACAGAACCCTGCGGAACTCCATAGCTGACTTTAGTGAGCACAGAGGAGTCGTCATTAACGCGTACAAACTGAGAGCGATCTGACAAGTAGGATTTAAACCAGCTTAGCGCAGTTCCCTTAATGCCAATGAAATGTTCCAGTGTCTGCAATAGGATGCCATGGTCAATGGTGTCAAATGCAGCACTAAGATCCAGTAAGACTAGTACAGAGACAAATCCTTTATCAGATGCAATTAGAAGGTCATTTGTAACTTTAACCAGTGCTGTCTCTGTGCTATGATGTACTCTAAATCCTGACTGGAAATCCTCGAATAAACTATTATTGTTTAGAAAGTCGCACAGCTGATTGGCAACTGCTTTCTCAAGAGTTTTTGAGAGAAAGGGAAGGTTGGATATCGCTCTATAGTTGGCTAAAACCCCTGGATCAAGAGTAGGCTTTTTCAGTAGCGGTTTTATCACAGCTACTTTAAAGGACTGTGGTACGTAGCCTGTTGATAAAGAGAGATTGATCATGTCTAAAACTGAAGAGTCAATTAGAGGTAATACTTCTTTAAACAGCTTAGTCGGGATAGGATCTAAAATACAGGTAGATGATTTTGATGATGAAATTATTGAAATTAGTTGGTGAAGGTCAACAGGAGTAAAACAGTCTAAAACTGCGACAGACTGAGTAACAGTTTCTACGATTTCTGCGTTTGAAGACAAAACAGTACCTGTTGACGGCAGGAGCCGATGAATTCTGTCTCTAATAGATAGAATTTTATCATTAAAGAAGCTCATGAAGTCATTACTGTTCAGAGCTAAAGGAATACATGGTTCACAAGAATTATGGCTCTCTGTCAGCCTGGCTACAGTGCTGAAGAGAAACCTGGGATTGTTCTTATTTTCCTCTATTAGTGCAGAGTAATAGGCTGCCCTGGCACTGCGGAGGGCTTTCCTGTTACCCCTCCTCCTCTGGTTTGAGTTACCTCCCTTTGTGAAACGGAAAACTCCGAGTTTCCTTCATTTCAGACTAACAAACTCAGAGTTTTCACTAAACCTGCTTTGTGAAACGGGCCCCTAGTCTGTTTCATTTCTGTTGCAGAAATGTTTAGCATCATATCAGCATCAACATTCTAGTGAAATACACATGATGATGAATGACAAATCAATTCACCCAGCAATTTTTTTTTTAAATATGTATACTATTGCACCCAAAGACAAAGATTGCTTCTGTTATGCTACCCCATCACTATTGTTTGTCAAAACTGGGCTCTTAACTTTCTGTTTTCGGAAGCATCATCAGTTAAGGTTGTGAATAGACGCAGACCCATGGCTGCAAAATGATTAGTCCACGTGAAGGAAAAGATGGTATGCTTCATGCTTTGATAATAATTTGAATGAATCTTTACCAACAGAAGGAAATGTGGCGCAAAAGGGACAGTGAATTAGTTGTTGCTGTCATTGATTCACCTGACAAGACAAACCTCTGCATTCTTCGTCAGTCTGAAATGAATTCTCTTGCACCACACATGTGGCTGTTGGGGGAGGTAAGTACTACCTAATATAAATCACCTTTTTATTCAAAAATTTCCTGAAGTTAACAGAGAAATCAATTACAGAAAGACTTCTTTTTCAGACAATCGAATGCTACCTCAGAGCAATCTTAAACAAAAATGATTTGGGGAAAAGAATATTCCTCCTAAACCATCACTCTGCTACACCGGTCACTAAAGACTGGACCCCGAACGCAGACACAGAGACAAAAAAGGGTTTTGCAAAAAGATAACAAAGTTTATTAAATCAACAGAGACAAAAAACAAAAGACTTTAGGGCAGGCCGGCTCTCTGACAGCACGATGAGGCAACCAAGGTACTGTGGAAAAAACGAGAAAGAAAAAACAAAGTTAACAAAGTACAAAGGAAATCTTACGTGCAGCGAAAGAGAAAGTCTCGAGGAATAATCTCACAAAGAGTACCAAACAGCTAGGAAGCTCTATCGAACGTGTCGGAATAATCTGACACTGGAGTAGTGAAACTGCCGGGTATTTATGGAGGAGATGATGAATGAATTGGAGTCAGGTGTGCCTCATCAACTGCCAGAGAGCCAGGACCAGCCACGCCCCCATGCCACACACATGCACTGCAAAGAGGGGAGAAACAGAAAGAGGGAGGGAGAACAACAAAAAACAACAAACCAGAACCCAAAACACAACAGAACCTAACATACTCAGCAGGAGTAATAGTGTTTGGAGAAGGGACTGCCATGAGGAACCACTCATTGTGAAAGGTATATATTGTTTATTTGCTGAATAAAAACATATTATATGGCTTAGTATAACTTAAACATGAATCATTACCATTAAATTACTTGTGTTTGCTCTAACTCTAAAAGGTTGACTTTGACAACTACGATGCAGTGATTGGGGCTGTAAACGTTGGACTCAACCACTGGAAATTAAAAGTGTTAGGAAAAAAATGCCTAATCTCTGACTCAAATTTAATGATAATGGAACAGAAAATTTGTATTGGCACATAACCTTTCCTTTTTAGTATCTGCACAAGACAAACCAAAATGTCTACGTCATTGATCCTATGGCACAGAATGAGGACAAAGACTCAGATGAAGCAGCGTCACGTTTTCGGGAAGTTTAGGGTTATGTAATTCAAATGGGCATTAAATATATATGTAACACCTGTGAGATGGTGAACTCTTTCTCCCCTTCTCACCTCTCCTCTTCTGTCTCTTACGACGGGCATCATGATGTGATCTGTGTGGGAGCGAGAACAGACTTAAAGAAACATTTTTACACCAACACGCATCACACACGGACACATACTGCAGGGTTTCTGGAATGCGCGTTGGGCGTTGAAGCACATGTGGCGCAAGTCGTGGTCGTGGTGGCTGCCATGCAGTTCGCCACGTTCTCACTCACCACAGATATAACTCACCTGGAAAAGTCACTTTGTCTTGTCTTCATGGCGTCTTCTGGTAAAGACTCTGGCCCTGCATACATGAACATACACAGACATGACCACACATGAGCATACAATCACCTGCACTCACCTACACTTGCCTACTGGTACTGCTCTCCTGCCTCTCTGCGGAAGCGCAGTGTGGCAGGCATCTTGTCACATCACCCCATACGTCATCAACACACGCCTCGATATGCACTTCATGGAATTCATCCTGGATAACTCAACACACACTTCGAAGCCTCAGCACAGTTGGACATGGTGGTGAACTTCCTGCAAGGTTGTGAGCCTGTTTCTATTGTGCATATTATTGTTAGTTCCTCATAACAGACAACTGTGTGCATAATTGGGCATTTGTTTATTTATTTATTTAGGGAAAAAAAAGATATCTGTATATGCAAAATATGACACTATATCAAAAAGGCTGCATTTGTGTTAAGTTTGATCATCATTACAGGCAGTACTTTAACATGAGAAAACACCTGCATCAGAAGACTGACTGGGTGGGTGTGAAGTGGCAGCCAGCCACAATAAACCACAGCATCCAAACAGATGGGTTCAGCTGTGGTGTTTTTGTCATGAAGGTGAGCTTTTAATCCATGGATCAATTGTCTGAATATGGGTGAGGGGGTAAAAATGATTTATTGTTGTCTTTACATGACAATCTTCACAATATCGTGCAAAAGGTTAAATTTACAGTGTGCTCTGTATTTTAATAACAACACAGATGGCTGAAGACGTGGTGGAGGCTTTCCCTCTTGTCCCCCAGAATATAAACGTACCAGTCACGCGGAGAGGCCTCAAAGACCTTAGAGTAAAAATGGCTGAAAACATTCTGGAGAGCTCTGGTTTGTAGACTTCTTCTGATCAATGACCTATACTGTATCCAGTCACAAGAAATTATTCAATTTGATTACAAGGTGGCTGACGTGGGGTTCATGTCATTTCAAAATGCTGATGAAAAAAAGGACTTAACTTTCATGATACTTGAATTAGCTGTGTGATCATTTCTAAAAGTAAAACATTTCAGTCTTCAGGGAAAGGGAGCATTGCTCCAGTTGTGGCATGGAGTATCCAAAGGGAAAGGACAAAACCACAAAATGGGTGAGTAATATACAATACATTGAAGATAAAATAATGTAATACTGTAGGATATGTGATTTTAAAAATGTATTTCAGATTGAATGTACAAGATGCAGGCGATGGTTCCACCCAAGTTGTGTGGCAATGACAGATGAGCAGTGGGAGGAGGAGGACAAAGCATCGTCAGCCACATCTTTGCTAACTTGCATGACAAAAATGACGAACGAAAAATGAACAAGAATGACAATTAAAAGATGACAAAGATAAATCAATAAATACTGTCCATTGACTGATTTGTTGATATAACTCTTGAATACAAGTTATTTATGGAATCTTTTCTCAGGATGATGCTGGATCTGCCAGATTGATGTTCACCTTGGAAACAGTTGAGGAGATTGATATTGATACATTGGAGCGTTTTCAAAATGAAACCAGTAAATGTTCATGTGTAATTTTCAGTGGATAATAAGTAATATTTTTTCCTCATCAATTTCTGAGAGGTTATGATTGTGAAAGATAAATATTGACCCAACAAACAGAAGAGAAAGAGAACTCTGTTTGTAGGTCTAAATTCCAGAGATATATTTCTAAATACAGTAAGACAGAGGAATCTACATAAATGTTGGATACTTACTGTTTCTCATACAGTTTTCACATGATTTTCTGGGATGTAATGCTTGTGAAAGATGAACAGTGACCTAAGGAACACATGAGAAGTGGAATGGAGTCTCTGGGATCAAATCCCATGGAGCTATTTCAAAATAAAACCAGGAATTAGCGATAAATGAGATACAGTAGATACCTGTATGTCTAATAACTTTTTAAACAAATTTTCTTGGAGATTATGCTTGTGAAAGATGAATACTGACCCAAGAAACACAGGAGAAGTGGAATGGAGTCTCTGGGTTCAAATCCCATGGAGCTATTTCAAAATAAAACCAATAATTGGGAATAAATGAGGTACAGTAGTGTTTTCAACAAGTGTTTTCACATTAATTTCTGGGAGATAATGCTTGTGAAAGATGAACAGTGACCTAAGGAACACAGGAGAAGTGGAATGGAGTCTCTGGGTTCAAATCCCATGGAGCTATTTCAAAATAAAACCAATAATTGGTAATAAGTGAGGTACAGAACATACTTGAGTTTTTATTAATTTTTTTACATGATTTTTTTTGGAGATGATGCTTGTGAAAGATGAACAGTGACCTAAGAAACACAGGAGAAGTGGAATGGAGTCTCTGGGATCAAATCCCATAGATCTATTTCAAAATAAAACCAATAATTGGTAATAAATGAGGTACAGTAGTGTTTTCAACAAGTGTTTTCACATTAATTTCTGGGAGATAATGCTTGTGAAAGTTACACATTGACCTAAGGAACACAGGAGAAGTGGAATGGAGTCTCTGGGATCTAATCCCTTTGAGCTATTTCAAAATAAAACCAGTAAACAGTAATAAATGAGGTACAGTACATACTTGAGTTTTTAATATTTTTTTAACATGATTTTCTTGGAGATAGTGCTTGTGAAAGATGAGTACTGACCTTGCAAGCTGAGGAAAAGTGGAATGGAGTCTCTGGGATCAAATCCCTGAAAAAGCTGGCTTGACGGGAAAAACTTGCTGACGGTCCCTAAGCTCCACAGCAGCAGCGAGGTATTCAGAAGGACATGCAGCGCTATTCCTTAGAGTTTTCGCCGCACTCACTGAGCTTGGAGGGTTGATGATACCTGTGAAATGTCTGGCTTACTTATATCTACAAAATGATACCAACCTGGATGAAATCGGTGCAGTTTCCAAAACGCTATTAACGCTCAAACAGAAAAAAAAAAACGAGCGAATGTCGAATGTGAAACCAATTTCACTTCGGTCCTATAATTGAGCTTGAACAGCCAATTGTGTGGACAGATTGCTGCCCCATACAAAATAAAACAAATATAGAACAGAAATATGTCAGCTAAGACGCGACATTAATGATCCGTTAATGTCAGGAAGCACCCAACAAGCCATAGCTTCGATGAGCCACAGACGAACGGAGTTCGATTCACCTGATCTAATAAGCAATTGATGAAGCACTGAAAAAACACTTTAAAAACCTTCTCATGGTCATTTTTTAAGCCGAATTACTCAACAGAGCCTACTGATTACTTTCCCAGATCGAAAACACGCGGACCGACGCAGATTTTGGAGAAAAAGCGAGATGACTTTAAATTTGTGGATTTTTGACTGGGGTTCGGCGAGCCCCGCAGCGTCCCGTCGGAGTCCTCACTTCGGGACGAAAGCGACTGCCACACTGTCAAAAACAGTTAAATTTCTACGTAGATTTTACAAATAGATCATAAACTATCACTAAGTTTTAGGCGTGTTATTCAAATGTGTACTTTTTCCGTAATGAGTCTTACCTGAACACCACTTTTCCTCTGACATATGCTTTTTGCTTTCAGTTGGACAATATCCGTGAGGAGTCAGAGAGTGATGCCTTGGAATTTTCAAACCAGACTGGATCAGACCCAGAGTACAGCCCAGCTCAGGATGAATCATCGTCTAGTGATGAGGAGTTGAGAATCCTGTGCAAACCATCATCTGAGGAATCATCCGATGATGAAGCTCATGAAGGTCGAGATGGAGATTTGAGAGAAGACGAAGATCAGCTGACAGGCAAGTGCAACATTAAAAAACACAAAAACCCCAGAACTTACATGACTGGATCAGACTCGGTGTACAGCCCATCTCAGGCTGAATCTTCGTCAAGTGAAGCGGATTTGAAAATGCTGGACACACCTTTGTTTGAGGAATCATCCGATGATAAAGACCAGTGCAACATAAGAAAACAAAAAAACCCCAAAACTAACATAAAAAGAAAAAAAAATACGAAAAGATGAACAAAAATAAAGTGAAAACTTTGACTATAAAAACCTGCACAAAAAGGGAGGATGGCAAAAGATCATGGGACAAAAGGCACTACTGTCTTTACTGTAGAAAGCCACAATCAAAGATAGCAAGGCATTTGGAGAGAAAACACATGGAGATCAAGGATGGAGCATATGCCTTCAGTTTTCCAGTGAACTCAAAAGACCGAAAGGTTCTTCTGGATCAATTGCGTAATAAAGGGGATTTCAAGTGTGGCAGTGTGGTGGGGTGGTTCGCTGATATTATCCGAGGGTTATAACAGGATAACACCAATTGCAAGCCAGACAACGCCACCTCGGGACTTTCACCCAAGGAGTTTTACCCAATTCTAAGCAATAAGGCAAACACAGGTTCAAACACTACGAGACAGAGACGTGGTTCAAAAGCAAATCAAGATCTATTTATTAATTGTTTAAACAAACAAAAAATAATAATACTATTAAACTGGAAGTGTCTGTGGAGGGAAAGAGAAAGGATTAGAAATCGGCAATAAATGCAAGTCCAAGTTATGGAAGAATGTATGAAAATTTATTACAATTTATTCTTTGAATAACTTTACTGAACACACTTCCAGTAAATGATTAAAAAGGGGAGGGGGGGTGAGTGGAAGCTAGCAAGGGGGGAGGCAAACTACCAAAGGAAGTGTCCCAGGAGTGCTCTTACCCACCACTCGTGAACTCACAGCAAACAGGTGCAGACTATCGTGTCCCAGTGCCCTGATCACTACAACAACCCGGTGCAGGGAACCACCCAGAGTGCCGAGCCTCCACCGCTAGCCAGCAACCACTGCACTGCAAGGACCAGAAAGAAAACGTTAAAGAAACCACTAAAACTACACTAAACCAGCTGGTTCAGGCTAAAAGACAATTTTAATAACAATTTCACTAAAAGGTCATAATTAAAAGACATAAAAAAACAAAACGAAGCAGCTAAAACAGCACAAAACAGCACAAAACAGCAGCCGATTGTGTCTGCAATACAAAGAAAATGAGTGAGTTCTAACACTAATCAACATGTAATTACTGTCAAACATTTCTGGCCAACTGTGATCATTCATACCTGTCAAGTGTCTTTAACGCTATGGTTCCCCACACTTGAAAAGGAAGGACTGGATGTGCGACAGGATTTCACTCATTTTCTTCTTTATTTTTTATTTAAGTAGTGAAGAGGAGGCAAGGTGAAAAACCTTTAAAAAACAAACAAATATAAATACATATATTTTACAACTGAGTAAAGTAAGCATGTTTTATATCAATATAATCATTAATTAAACACAAACTTAATCAGGTTTTAAGTAAACAGAAATTTAGCCCTACATTTTTAAACAATGTTTTAAATTAACTCATTTTAGCCAAATTATTTTATATGGATTTTACACAAATTAAACAGATTTTACTTTGTTATTTTTTAACAGTTTTCTTCCCGTGAATTCAAATAAACAGGTAATCAAAAATAACACAAATTGCACTTAAGCTGCATTTTTTCTTTTACTCACACAAATAATAATAATACTAACTTAATCAAGCAGGCAGTACAATTTACACGTTCTCAGCAGCAGTGTCCGACAATTCAAACGTGTCTTCAGCAGCGCAGTCAAAACACACTGAAGAGTCCAGTGAGATGTGTGAGCTCACCGGCAGCCTCTTTTTTTTCTTCCAGTCCCTTTCCCATGCGTTTCTCATCCGTAGGTTCCTTCTTTGTCCTTGTTTTCCTGCTGCTGCTGAGCCGTTTGGTTTGCCACTGATACTGCTCAAGTTCCTGGCGCGTGCTGCTGATTACCTCAATTGTTCTCACCTGTTGAGGGGCGGCATGGAGGTGCGCGCACAGCGTGCGCCCGCCGACACGTTTGCTCTGCTGTCCACTGCCGTCAGGTGCAGTGCGCACAGCCACACCTCCAGGCAGATCGCCGCAACATTTATTTTGCTTCCCTTGCCTGCTTTTCCGAACTGATCAAGCACTTTTGGCTTAAAGCCGAATGGTTTCAGTTATTTTCTTTATACAAAGTGAACATTTTTTGTGGCTTTGATGGTCTTAAATATGAGGATTTGCTGTGTTTTCATTGTCATTTAAGGTTGTTAATATAAATGTTAGCTAACAGAAGCACTTTGGGCTTTAAGCCTGATGGTTTGATTGTTTTTTTAAACAAAATGTCCAGTGTTTGTTGGTTTCATATGTATGTATTTGCTGTTTTGTGTGTGTGTGTGTGTGTGTGTGTGTGTGTGTGTGTGTGTGTGTGTGTGTGTGTGTGTGTGTGTGTGTGTGTGTGTGTGTGTGTTTGTTTTTTTGGTGTTAGTGCGAGTTCAGTGTTTTATATTTTCATATACATTCATGTTGTTACAAAAGTTTTGCTTGTTTGTTGTGAGAGTGAGCTTGTGAGTGGGAAAGAGTGTTATTGTGTGTGTGTGTGTGTGTGTGTGTGTGTGTGTGTGTGTGTGTGTGTGTGTGTGTGTGTGTGTGTGTGTGTGTGTGTGTGTTTTGGTGTTAGTGTGAGTTCAGTGTTTCATATTTTCATATACATTCATGTTGTTACAAAAGTTTTGCTTGTTAGTTGTGAGAGTGAGCTTGTGAGTGGGAAAGAGTGTTACTGTGTGTGTGTGTGTGTGTGTGTGTGTGTGTGTGTGTGTGTGTGTGTGTGTGTGTGTGTGTGTTCAGAAAGTTCAGTGTTTTTCTAGTTTTCTTCGTATAAAACTGTTTTTTGTCATGTTTTTGTATTACTGGTTTGTTACAGGTCATATTAAAAACAGTTATGTCAGAAATCATGTGTGCTGTGGAAAATCCATGTAGAATGTTGCATCAGATACGGTCTACCATGAAATGCAACGAGCAGAGTGTAAAGAAGCTGTTATACAATGTAGAAAGCTTGAACAGGTGAAGTATACAACTTTGATAAGATGTTCTTACTAGTAAACCCTGCAAAAAAAAAAAATAATAATTGTCCAATAATTGTCTAAAACGTATTGCAATGAGTAAATAACAATGTCCAAGACGCAATAATGTTCATTGTGACGCCTTCAATGAGGTCTTCATGATATTAAACAATTTTGTTTGAAAACTTAGTTTAGTGACGCCTGTAACCTTTATGACGTCCTGAAAACGTATTTTAATGATGTCTATATAACATTGAAAGTAAAACGTATTTTCAACGTCTAGCTCACACAGAGAGCAGAGATAGGAGAGCATGATTCAGTCAATACGTAAACTACTGAAGCCTGTCTACGTCACAGTCGATTATTTGCGCACGAGGAACTCTGAGCTCACGCAGAAACCTGAAATTTGACTTCAAAGTGTTCCTCGATACCGGTCGGTGAATCTTCTTTCATACATGTACACAGACAGTCAATCTGCTTGTATGTGAACGTGCAGGATAGCAGACCTCCACCTGCCCAGCAAGATCACGGGACTCTGCCGTTCACCTCAGGCGCACGAGGACATCGTTTGCATGAAACTGTGTCCAGGTAAGACTCATTATGGAAAAAGTACACATTTGAATAACACGCCTAAAACTCAGTGATAGTTTATGATCTATTTGTAAAATCTACGGAGAAATATAACTGTTTTTGACAGTGTGGCAGTCGCTTTCGTCCCGAAGTGAGGACTCCGACGGGACGCTGCGGGGCTCGCCGAACCCCAGTCAAAAATCCACTAATTTAAAGTCATCTCGCTTTTTCTCCAAAATCTGCGTCGGTCCGCGTGTTTTCGATCTGGGAAAGTAATCAGTAGGCTCTGTTGAGTAATTCGGCTTAAAAAATTGACCATGAGAAGGTTTTTAAAGTGTTTTTTCAGTGTTTCATCAATTGCTTATTAGATCAGGTGAATCGAACTCCGTTCGTCTGTGGCTCATCGAAGCTATGGCTTGTTGGGTGCTTCCTGACATTAACGGATCATTAATGTCGCGTCTTAGCTGACATATTTCTGTTCTATATTTGTTTTATTTTGTATGGGGCAGCAATCTCTCCGCACAATTGGCTGTTCAAGCTCAATTATAGGTAGGGTTGCCACCCGTCCCGTAAAATACGGAATCGTCCTTTAATTGACAATTAAATGTTGCGTCTTAGACGCGATTTGTTCCGTGCTTCCTGACATTAATGGATCATTAATGTAGCGTCTTAGCCAGGGACGGACTGACCATCTGGCATAGCGGGCATTTTCCCGGTGGGCCGACGTGCTATTTGGGCCGATAGTCGGCCACTTTTTATTTATTTGAAATATTGGTCTGACCAGCCCATAATACCAGACAGTCGATCAGCGGCCCCATCACATCGTTAAACACCAACCCCTTTCGCTTTGGTCCAGCCGGCATAAAAATAAAAAAAAAAAAGTCTTGGATGATGTCTTTTTTTTTCAAGTTCACAGGCCTTCTTTATTCAGCACTGTCTGGAAAACAGTGATAATCAGATCAATCAACCATGTCTATTATTTCTCTTTCCCTCTCCCTCATTCATGAGTCATCATCCCTGTAACACCCGCCAATGTAATAATGCCCACAAACGTAATAAACCACCAACGTTATAAAAATTTGCAGCTTTTAATGTAATAATCCTGCAAACGTAAAACATTTTCCACAAACGTAACAGCCGCTGCCTGCTACAAACGTAACACGCGATTTCCCACAAATGTAATAACTGTTACGTTTGTAGAGATTTATTACGTTTGTGGGGAAGTGAAAATCTTCAACTTTCAATGTTGTAATAACTTCCCACAAATGTAATAATGCAACGAATAATGGTTGTTGCTGCTGTTTGATTGTTGTTGTTCTTACCTACTAATAGCCTACTGACCGTGGGTACGGAGTCCAGATGATGACTCTCTGCTCCGCGATCACGTTAATCTGCTGTAGTTTATTGAATGTAGACCAGGCTGTATAGCCTACATATCATTAAAGATGGGATTGTATTCATTCTGAATCCAATAAGAACCCAGAAAAGCGGAACGTCTGTGTGCTTCGGCTTCACCTGTAAGGATGGTGCCCTTTATAAAAAATAAAAGCAGAAAATAAAGGACGCCTCCGCTCTCCACCTGGCTCACCTGAGCTGCCAGAGTAGCTCTGCTGTCCCCCTCTCTTTAACCAAAAACAATCACAAGCACTTTCATAATGTGATGCGTTTGTGTTTTATTGTTATTTCTGAACAGACCGTTGCCAAGACACCGCTATGGACGCCATCTGGTCAGAGGAGCGCAGAAAAGAGGAAATGCAGATTATTTACCTCAGCCTATGTTTCATTTTTACCATCATTAAACTGCTTGGGACTAATTGTAATGACAATTGACTTGTAAGTTGTTCCATGAAGAGTGGAGGCTCCGGGCTAAAAAGCAAAGCTGCTGAACAGAGGCTCGGACCCGGCGTCTCTCCTCTCGTGTCGGTGGCACCGCGCCCCGACAGATGTGACTATACACAAATACACACATCGTAAGATGTAATATAATAATCCACCAATCCACTGATTGAAAAGTTGAAAACAGATGAACAAGAGGAGGGTTGTAGCAGACAACTGACTGGACTTGCAAATTCGCTAAATTATGCAATTGGCATATTAAGCGAGATAATATGGAGTTAGTTGGTTGATATGGAGAAATAAAACCGGGTTTATTTCTCCATAACAATTTGACGATAAAACAACAATAAATATCCTAAATAAAATAGGCCTAAATCTATAAAAGATCGATCATCAATTAAGCATGAAATCTTTTTTTTTTTTTTTTTTAATCTGCTGCTTTGGCTTTGATCTCTTTGAAGATGTGGTACTCGGAATGTTGTGAGGTCACAACATTCCACGCACCGGCTTTAAAAGCAGAGACAAACCCAGTTTAGTTATTATTAGTTTCAGCATTTCAACGGTGAATGGCGTACTTTTTGATGGTGGCAGACGACGAGCACGGATCAGTGTTGGGTCTCCAATCAACAACTTGGTGAGTAGTGAGGAGAAGTTTGGAAAGATTCAGGCTGGCTGTTTACCCATCTCCAGCTTTTATGCCAAGCTAAGCTAACGATTAGTCGATTAGTCATGACTACGTCAACTATCAAAATCGTTGACGGCTAAGTTAGTAGTCCACGCGTCGTTTATTTTTTGAAGCTTTGTTTTTCACGCAAAACTGCCGCTGTACCTTCCGCTGCCTTGTCTGCCTGTCTGTCCTTGATGCACATGCACAGTAATGGTAATTGGCGTCAGCCTTCATGTTACCGGAAGTTATGCCAGACCAGTATCATGTCTACCTGGCAACGAAGCTCTAAAGTTTGGGAGCATTCACAAAACAAAAGACAAGCATGTGCAATGCAAAATCTGCAAGGCAAGAGGGACAGTCGTCTCGTTAAGCTAACTGGCTAGTTAGCCACTAACATTAACGTAAACACTGAGCTACTTACTTATACTGACAGATGTAAACGTTAACACTAACGACGACGATTTAATTAGCCTTACCACACATATGTGTTTGCTACAATGTTATAACGGTGATGTCGTGCTTGAATAGGAAATGTGGTAACGCTAATGTTTTCTATCGCTACGTTACAGTGCTGAAAAAGTCGTCAATGGATGACTTTGTTACTAAGCCAGTAACATGCGCACCTCAGCAAGCGCATGTCCTGACTAGTGGACCGCTAGTAATGCATTACCTGGATTATTACCTGGATTATTCTACATCTGCTTGCCTTTTTTTATGTTGAGCAAATCTTAGATGTGGAATTTAAACGGAGAACAAAAAGCTGGAGTACGTACACAGAGTAAGAGTCAGGCGGATCTGTTTGGTCAGCTGTCAGTGAACTTCATGGTTATAACTGTTATCCTGGAGATATCAGGTAAGAAAACATTTCCCTGTTATTTTCTGGAAATTAATAACCTAACGCAATGTTTGTGTTCATTCTCTAACTCAGAATGATGATGTTTTCAAACTGTTTGGCGAGCTAACTGTTAAGTAAATTAGCTAATGTTACAGGTAACAACGTTAACTAGCTTGTTGTCATGAATCATGGCGTTAATATCTTGAATGTGGTTTAGACGGAGGTAAAACTGCGGTCAAGCCAGCCGCCTCTCGCGTATCAGTGATCAAACCAGCCGCCGCTGTATTTCAAGTGCGCATTTACTCTCAAGTTTACGGTGAAAGCAACCGCCACCAATCCTTACTTCCGGATTTCAAAATAAAGCATCAGTCTTTCTCTCTGTGTGTTTGTGTTGTGCAGGCTTCAATGTGTTGAATGTCATATTGAAATCCATCCATCCATTATCTATACCGCCTATCCCTTTCGGGGTTGCGGGGGGCTGGAGCCTATCCCAGCTACAATGGGCGAGAGGCGGGGTACACCCTGAACCGGTCGCCAGCCGATTGCAGGGCCACATTCAAGGACAAACAAACATTCACACTCACATTCACACCTACGGACAATTTAGAGTCATCAATTAACCTAATGAGCATGTTTTTGGTCTGTGGGAGGAAGCCGGAGTACCCGGAGAGAACCCACGCATGCACGGGAAGAACATGCAAACTTCACACAGAAAGGCCCCGCCTGACCCGGGGATCGAACCGGCAACCTTCTTGCTGTGAGGCACGCGCACTACCTGCTGCGCCACCGTGCAGCTGTCATATTGAAATGATTTTTTAAAAGTTAAAAAAAAAAAAAAAATTATACCATAAGTAGCTAAAGAGGTGTTACTGGATAATGTACTTCATATGTTACTTACACAAATATTATCAGCTACTGTTATATTGTACTTTTC
This sequence comes from Chaetodon trifascialis, assembly GCF_039877785.1. NCBI lineage: Eukaryota > Metazoa > Chordata > Actinopteri > Chaetodontiformes > Chaetodontidae > Chaetodon > Chaetodon trifascialis. The sequence continues at coordinate 860,315 of NW_027255838.1, read as the reverse complement.
TAATAATTTACTCTCAAAATCCCATAAGGATCGTGAAATATTTGCATTTTCGTCTACTTTTGACGTGGGATAAAATCAGTTTCTTCCATAAATAGTTCACCAAATATGTACTGTTGGACTAAGTACTCCCTAGACTACTTGCACAAATAGTATCAAACATTTTTACTGTGTACTTTTCCAGTAATTCACTCTCAAAGTCACTTATGGATCGCAATAATTCGCATTTTCCTCTAATTTTGAAGTGGAATGAAATCACTTTCTTCCATAAGTAGTTCATCAAACCGGTACTGCTGCACTTACTGCTTCCTATACTACTTGCACAAATACTATCAACTACTTTTACTGTGTACTTTTCCAGTAATTCACTCTCAAAATCCCTTACCGATCGCAATAAAAGCCATTTTTGTCTAATTTTGACGTGGGATAAAATCAGTTTCTTCCATAAGAAGTTCATCAAACCTGGACTGCTCGTCTTACTACGTCCTATACTACTTCCGCAAATACTGTCAAGTAATTTAATGTGTATTTTTCCAGTAATTCACTCTCAAAATCCATTACGGACAGTAATAAAACCCATTTTCGTCTAAACTCTAAGTGGGATAAAATCAATTTCTTAAATAAGAAGTTTATCAAACTTCTCCTCCTGGACTTAGTACTTCAATTCAGTTCAATTCAATTCAATTCAATTCAATTCAATTCAATTCAATTCAATTCAATTCAATTCAATTCAATTCAATTCAATTCAATTCAATTCCATATTCCTTTATTAGTCCCATGAGGGGAAATTCCAATATACACCAGCATCAATGAAGTGTATAAAGTATTAGAACAAGTCCAATGCAAATTCAAAACAAGTATATACTTACTTGGAGCAGCTTCTGTTGTACAGCCTGACGGCTGCAGGAAGGAATGACCTGCGACGCTCCTTCACACACTTTGGATGTAGCATCCTGTCACTGATGGAGCTCCTCAGTGCAGTGAGTGTGTGTTGGAGGGGGTGGGAGTCATTGTCTGTCATGGAGGACAGCTTGGCTGTCATCCTCCTCTCCCTAACCCTAACCCTTCCCTTACTACTTGTATAAGTACTATGAAGTACTTCTACTGTGTACTTTTCCAGTAATTCACTCTTAAATTCCTTTAAAGATAGCAGTAAGAGCCATTTTCATCCAACTTGTAAGTGAAATAAAATTAATTTATTCTATAAGTAGTCCACCAAGCCTGTAGTGTTGGACTTATTACTTCATCACCTACTTGCACTAATAATATGTGTATTACTACTACTTACTACTATACTACTGTGTAGTTTTTCAGTAATTCACCATCAAAGTGCCTTACAGATAGCAATAAGAGCCCTTTTCCTCTACATTTAACAGGTAATAATGAAATGTTTTTGATTTTTCAAATTCTTATTTCTAAATCATAACCTCATTAGCACATGTGCCAGCAGTATTTTTTTATCATTTACCTACGTATGCTTGGGTTTTGCAGTAACCACACATACTTGCATATTTTAAATTATAAGTATGTATTTGCACTGACTGTAATTTGCCTCGTCAATTGATTACCATGTCTTATTTATTCTTCCAGTTTGACTGTACTCCTTTTGTTTATTTTAGTGTGGCTGGCTTATTTTTTTGTATTTCATGCACCAAGGTTTGAGAGAAACGCAATTGCAATTCTCTGTTTGTCCAGTACATGTTGAAGAATTGATAATAAAGCAGACTTTAACTTTGATATTAACACAGGGTGCAGCAGACTCACCTTCCACATCAGTTGCAGTGGGTCCTCCAGAGCAGGTAGGGTAATTTCCGATCTTCCCATTGCAATAATGAACTGTGATTGCCACATACTGTAATCCTCTGCTCCTTTGTCAAGAAGTACTAAATCCAGCAATACATATTTGGTGAACTACTTATGGGAGAAAGTGATTTTATTCCATTCATTGCGGTGGCTGGTTTGACCACGGATACGCGAGAGGCTGCTGGCTTGACTGCCATGGAGGAAAACGTGTTTACAGGCAGCCAGTCTTTGTTATATCATTAACGTTATGTTACTGACATTGGTTGTTGCTGAGTTAACCTCATTTACTGCACACGTATAATGTAACGTTGCTATTGATATTTATGCATTATTGATATGAGCAGCAAAGCACACGTAACATAATTTAGCGTTACAGCTGACGTAACGTTACTTTGCAGTGCTGTAAACCGTTAGCTTGTGCCCACACCTAAGGGCAATCCAAGAGTAACCAGTTAACCTAATGAGCATGTTTTTGGTCTGTGGGAGGAAGCCAAAGTGCCCGGAGATCGATTAGTGGGAATGATTATTTTTACATCATAATGATATGACATTTGTTGGAAAGTTAGATCTCTACACGTTTTAGCATCCATGTCAAAGAGCAGGGCCGCATTTGGAGTTCACACAGGGCCTCGCATCCCCCCTGCGACGGCGCTGCATATATTGACTGTAGACAGATCATGAGACTTGGCCTCCAACCATGTTTTGATATGACTGAATCCAGTTACTGTTGTTTGTCTTTCAGGTACCATGAAATCTTTTTTTTTTTTTCTTTAATCTGCTGCTTTGGCTTTGATCTCTTTGAAGATGTGGTACTCGGAATGTTGTGAGGTCACAACATTCCATGCACCGGCTTTAAAAGCAGAGACAAACCCAGTTTAGTTATTATTAGTTTCAGCATTTCAACGGTGAATGGCGTACTTTTTGATGGTGGCAGACGACGAGCACGGATCAGTGTTGGGTCTCCAATCAACAACTTGGTGAGTAGTGAGGAGAAGTTTGGAAAGATTCAGGCTGGCTGTTTACCCATCTCCAGTTTTTATGCTAAGCTAAGCTAATCGGCTGCATACCCAAATGCCACATATGTCAAACTATTGTACTTGAGTTTCAGTCGTGGGGTTTTGATTCATATTGGAAATTAGATTTTTTTTTGTATATATACAAATTATTACAAGGGGTTTGATTTGGAAGCGTAAGTTCCCCCAACTCTCCATCTGTACCCACTCGTTTCCTGTCAATGCATGTTAGTACCTCTGAATGAATACATGTTCGTGCCTTTGCATCATAGGTTCCCGAGGATCATGGCTGTGACTGTAATGTGGATCGTGGACATGGTCCTCTCATGTTTATGTCCCAGTTTTACAGCAGGCTGACAGTAAGTTGTTTTAGTGATCTGTTAAGATTTAATGGTTCATACTTGTGTCACTGCTTAGAGTTGACAGGTCTATCAGAGTTTTCACAGGTTCACCATCAGTTAGCCTGGAGTAGTGTTTACTGGTTCATGACAGGTGTCAGTTGGTTCTGAGGGGATTTCTCTGGTGTACTTTGATTGCAATGACTGCTTTAATATTGTCTTTATTGTTGCTATGGAAACAAATGACCTCAGCGGAATGGTGATGTCATCCCTGATGGATCAAAGCCATTTTGTGACCTATCAAAGGACTGGAGCAGGGCTTTGAAGCACAGGTCTTAATCTATATGAGGTTTCACTCCAAGATGTTGCTGGATTGACTTGCGAGTCTTTTGGGAGGTGCCTGCCACCCCCCCTGCGACGGCGCTGCATATATTGATTGTAAACAGATCATGAGACTTGGCCTCCAACCATGTTTTGATATGACTGAATCCAGTTACTGTTGTTTGTCTTAAAGGTACCATGAAATCTTTTTTTTTTTCTTTAATCTGCTGCTTTGGCTTTGATCTCTTTGAAGATGTGGTACTCGGAATGTTGGGAGGTCACAACATTCCACGCACCGGCTTTAAAAGCAGAGACAAACCCAGTTTAGTTATTATTGGTTTCAGCATTTCAACGGTGAATGGCGTACTTTTTGATGGTGGCAGACGACGAGCACGGATCAGTGTTGGGTCTCCAATCAACAACTTGGTGAGTAGTGAGGAGAAGTTTGGAAAGATTCAGGCTGGCTGTTTACCCATCTCTAGTTTTTATGCTAAGCTAAGCTAATCGGCTGCATACCCAAATGCCACATAAGTCAAATATTGTAATTGCGTTTCAGTCGTGGGTTTTGATTCATATTGGAAATGAGATGCTATTTTGTATAGATACAAATTATTGCAAGGGGTTTGATTTGGAAGCGTAAACAATGAATGGGCCTCAAAGGACTACAGACCTGTGGCACTGACCTCCCACATTATGAAGACTCTGGAGAGACTTGTCATGGGAAGAGCAGGTCCAGAGCTAATCACCTGCAGGCCATGCTGACGGCTGACGTGCTGAGGTAAGCGTATCGTCTCACTTCCTGTTTCTGGTTGCTGCCTTAGGAGTAGCGTGCGTTTGTCGCTCTTGTTCCTCTGAGTGCAATTTGCTCTGTGTTTTGTTACAGCGGCCTTTTATCCGCACTCTAAAGTAACATTAGTTCTGCTCAAGCACCCATAAGTCTGTTTATTTAGCAACCGTCAATTTTATTTGTCTACGCGCTTATCTGCTCTGCTAGCTACACCAGCTTAGCCTAGCAGCTAGCGATGGCTTCTCTCTGTCCCTCTCCAGCTCTCTCCTGCTTGGTGTGTCACATGTTTAGCTTCTCCTCTGCCTCCTTTAGTGATACTGGTACGTGTAATAAATGTAGTTTATTTGGTGAGTTGGAGGCGAGGCTTAGTGAATTGGAAGCTCGGCTCCGCACCATGGAAACCAAACCATTAGCTGTAGTTAGCCAGGCCCCCGTAGCTGGTGCGGACCGACCAAGTGCAGGTTCGGCTAGCCCTCCCTCGACTGCTCCCGAGCAGCCGGGAAATCAGGGAGGCTGGGTGACTGTTCGAAGGAAGCATAGTCCCAAGCTGAAGCCCACGGGTCACCACCAACCGCTTTACGTTTCTAACAGGTTCTCCCCACTCTGCAACACACCTGCTGAGAAACCAACTCTGATTATTGGCAGCTCCATTTTGAGAAAGGTGAAGTTAGCGACACCAGCGACCATAGTTAAATGCCTGCCGGGGGCCAGAGCGGGCAACGTCGAATCAAATTTAAAACTGCTGGCTAAGGATAAGCGTAAATACAGTAAGATTGTTATTCCCGTTGGCGATAATGACACCCGGTTTGTCAATCAGAGGTCACTAAAATTAATGTGGAATCGGTGTGTACATATGCAAAAACGATGTCGGACTCCGTAGTTTTCTCTGGACCCCTGCCAAATCTGACCAGTGATGACATGTTTAGCCGCATGTCATCATTCAATCGCTGGCTGTCGAGGTGGTGTCCAGCAAACGGTGTGGGCTTCATTGATAATTGGCAGACTTTCTGGGGAAGACCTGTTCAGATTAGGAGAGCCGGCATCCATCCCACTTTGGAGGGAGCAGCTCTCATCTCTAGAAATCTGACCGATTTTATTTATGAACCTAACCCCTGACAACTCAGAGTTGAGACCAGGAGGCCGAGCTGCAGTCCTACATGCTTCTCTGCGCCTCCATTAGAGCAGTTACCCACCCAACACTCCATAGAGACTGTGTCTGCCCCCTGACCACGTAAACTAAGTAAACCAAAAATACAGAGAAGAGGAGTTAAACATAAGAATCTAATTAAAATTAAAACAACCACTGCAATAGTACAACAAGATAGGAGAATAAAATGTGGACTCCTTAACATCAGATCTCTGTCTTCTAAAGCTGATTTAGTAAATGAGTTAATATCAGACCATAATGTTGATTTATTTTGTCTGACTAAAACCTGGCTGTGTCCTGAAGAGTTTGTGAGCCTGAATGAAGCTACTCCTCCGAGCCATATTAATACTCACATTCCTCGAGGCAGCGGCAGAGGAGGTGGAGTTGCAGCCATTTTTGACTCAAGCCTTTTGATCAACCCTAAACCTAAACTCGACTATAACTCATTTGAAAGCCTTGTTCTCACTCTTTCTCATGAAAAATGGAAAACAGTGCAGCCAGTTTTATTTGTTATAGTATACCGCTCTCCTGGTCCTTACTCCGAATTTATAGCTGAGTTCTCAGAGTTTCTATTAGGTTTAGTCCTTAAAGCAGATAAAGTAATTATTGTAGGTGACTTTAATGTACATGTCGACGTTGATAATGACAGCCTTAGCGCTGCGTTTATCTCAGTATTAGACTCAGTTGGCTTCCATCAGAATGTACATGAACCGACTCACTGTTTTAACCACACCCTCGACCTTGTTCTGACATATGGCATTGAAATCGAAGACTTAATAGTCTCCTCACAGAATCTTCTTTTATCGGACCATCATTTAATAACTTTTGAATTCATATTACCAGACTCCCAGCCAGTAGGCAAAAATTCTTATACCAGACTCCTGTCTGATAGTGCTGTAGCTAAATTTAAGGATATGATCCCATCAGTATTTAATTCAATGCTATGTCTCAATACAACAAAGGATTCCTATGCTAACCTTAGTCCCTCCCAGATTGACTACCTGGTTGATCGTGCTACAGGTTCATTGCCTATGACACTTGACTCTGTTGCTCCCCTAAAAAAGAAGAAAATTAAACAGAGGAGGTTAGCTCCATGGTATACTCCTCAAACCCACAAATTAAAGCAAACTTCACGGAAAATAGAAAGGAAATGGCGTTCTACCAATTTGGAAGAATTTCGGTTCGCCTGGCTAGACAGTCTTAAAATATACAGGAAAGCCCTCCGCAGTGCCAGGGCAGCCTATTACTCTGCAACAATAGAGGAAAATAAGAACAATCCCAGGTTTCTCTTCAGCACTGTAGCCAGGCTGACAGAGAGCCATAATTCTATTGAACCATGTATTCCTTTAGCTCTGAACAGTAATGACTTCATGAGCTTCTTTAATGATAAAATTCTAACTATTAGAGACAGAATTCATCGGCTCCTGCCGTCAACAGGTACTGTTTTGTCTTCAAACACAGAAACCGTAGAAACTGTTACTCAGTCTGTCGCAGTTTTAGACTGTTTTACTCCTGTCGACCTTCACCAACTAATTTCAATAATTTCATCATCAAAATCATCAACCTGTATTTTAGATCCTATCCCGACTAAGCTGTTTAAAGAAGTATTACCTCTCACTGACTCTTCAGTATTAGACATGATCAATCTGTCTTTATCAACAGGCTATGTACCACAGTCCTTTAAAGTAGCTGTGATAAAACCGCTACTTAAAAGGCCAACTCTTGATCCAGGGGTTTTAGCCAACTATAGACCGATATCCAACCTTCCCTTTCTCTCAAAAACTCTTGAGAAAGCAGTTGCCAATCAGCTGTGCGACTTTCTAAACAATAATAGTTTATTTGAGGATTTCCAGTCAGGATTTAGAGTACATCATAGCACAGAGAGAGCACTGGTTAAAGTTACAAATCTAATTGCATCTGATAAAGGATTTGTCTCTGTACTAGTCTTACTGGATCTTAGTGCTGCATTTGACACCATTGACCATGGCATCCTATTGCAGACACTGGAACACTTCATTGGCATTAAGGGAACTGCGCTAAGCTGGTTTAAATCCTACTTGTCAGATCGCTCTCAGTTTGTATGCGTTAATGACGACTCCTCTGTGCTCACTAAAGTCAGCTATGGAGTTCTGCAGGGTTCTGTGCTTGGACCAGTTCTATTCACCTTATATATGCTTCCTTTAGGTAAGATTATCAGGAAGCACTCAATAAATTTTCATTGCTATGCAGATGATACCCAGCTATATTTATCAATGAAGCCGGAAGAAACCAGTCAGTTAACTAGACTACAAGCATGTCTTCATGACATAAAGACCTGGATGACCTGCAATTTTCTGATGCTAAACTCGGACAAAACTGAAGTTATAGTAGTAGGCCCTAAACATCTTAGAAAGTCACTTTCTGATGACATAGCAGCTATGGATGGCATCGCGCTGGCCTCCAGCACCACTGTAAAGAATCTGGGAGTCATCTTTGACCAAGACATGTCCTTTCACTCCCATGTAAAACAAATTTCAAGGACAGCCTTTTTTCACCTACGTAGTATCGCAAAAATCAGGCATATTTTGTCTCAAAATGCTGCAGAAAAACTAGTCCATGCATTCGTAACTTCCAGGCTGGATTATTGCAATTCTTTACTATCAGGCTGCCCAAATTCGTTGCTGAATATTCTCCAGTTGCTCCAGAACGCTGCAGCATGTGTTCTGACAAAAACCAGGAAGAGAGATCATATTTCTCCAATACTTTGCACTGGCTCCCTGTAAAGTTTAGAATAGAGTTTAAAATTCTCCTCCTTACTTACAAAGCCATAAATGGCCAGACACCTTCTTATCTTAAAGAGCTCATAGTACCTTATTGCCCTACTCGAACACTGCGTTCCCAGAATGAAGGTCTACTTATGGTTCCTAAAGTCTCAAAAAGCAGAACAGGAGTCAGAGCATTTAGCTATCAAGCTCCTCTCCTGTGGAACCATCTTCCAGTCTTTGTCCGGGAGGCAGACACTGTCTCTACATTTAAGAGTAGGCTTAAAACTGTCCTTTTTGATAAAGCTTATAGTTAGGGCTGGCTCAGGCTTGTCCTGGACCAGCCCCTAGTTATGCTGCTATAGGATTAGACTGTCGGACCTCCAAAGATACACCGAGCTCCTCTGTCCTTCTGTCCCTCTCCATCTGCACGCTTTCATGTCCTACCACGGCGTGTTACTAACTTAGCTCCTTCCCCGGAGTCTCTGTGCTTTGTCGTCTTGCAGGTTCCCATGGACAGTGGCTGAATCTGGATCGTGGATTGCAGCTGCGTCTCCTGCCTTGGCCCTGCCTGACATCCACTGCAACTGCTACTGCTGTTATTACACTGTCACTGTTACTGTGACTGCATGTCTGTCTCTCTGTCTCTCTCTCTGTCTCTCTCTCTCTCTCTCTCTGACTGCATTTCTGTCTGTCTGTCTGTCTGTCTGTCTGTCTGTCTGTCTGTCTGTCTGTCTGTCTGTCTGTCTGTCTGTCTCACTCTCCCTCTCTTGCTCTCCCTCTCTCACCCAACCGGTCGAGGCAGATGGCCGCCCACCCAGAGTCTGGTTCTGCTCGAGGTTTCTGCCTGTTAAAAGGAAGTTTTTCCTCGCCACTGTCGCCAAGTGCTTGCTCATGGGGGAATTGTTGGTTCTCTGTAGATAAAAGAGCTTGGTCTGTACCAGCTCTATATGGAAAGTGTCCTGAGACAACTTCTGTTGTGATTTGGCGCTATACAAATACAATTGAATTGAATTGAATTGAATTGAATTGAATTGAATTGAATTGAATTGAATTGAATTGAATTGAATTGAATTGAATTGAATTGAATTGAATTGAATACTGGGTCAATCTGCAGGGACATGGTGATAAACATCCTGCCGAGAATATCTTAGCAGACTGCTGGGAACACAATGAGACTAATTTCAGTAGTTTTGGTTGGATTGGTGACGTGAAAGCACGAATCATAGGACTGAGTAAATTGCAGTACAGCCCCACAGTCCCAATCTCTTCCATTCCTCCCTGGTTATTTCCTTTGCCAAATGTAGACCTCAAAATACAGCAAGAATTGAAGGAAAAGTCAGGGAAACATCCTATATGGCATATAGTCCAGAATTATTTAGACCAGCATTTCTCAGATTCAGTGTTTATTTTTACAGATGGATCCAAAGATCCAGATACAGGATGTGCAGGAGCAGCAGTATATATTCCGGTGAGTGGCACACATATTAAGAAAAGGGTATCAGATCATCTTTCCGTATACACCACAGAACTGCTGGCTATATTATTGGCGTTACAGTGGATAGAGGAGAGGGAAATACAAAAAACAGTTATTGCATCAGACAGTTTCTCAGCACTATCAAGTATTAGATCAGGCAGGTCAGCATTCAGGATGGATATAGTCAATGAAATATACCTAATAATGTACAGAATGCATGTTGAGGGCATATTCACACAATACATCTGGGTCCCTGCTCATGTGGGTGTGGAAGGAAATGAACAGGTAGATATTCTGGCCAAGCAAACACTCCGAATTGCACAGGTAGGCATGCAAGTTAAGAAATAAGAAAAATAAGAATATAAAAGAATACACAAACTACATGGCAGGAATATTGGGACATCAGCAAAACTGGAAGGCACCTGTATCAAATACAAAGGCATGTGGGTGATGGGAGGAAGGTGGGCTTCAAACGTAGGGAAGAAAACATTATAACACGTCTGAGAATAGGTCATTCAGCTCTCAATCATACATTGCACAAAATAGGCAAACACCCTACCGGACACTGCACACACTGTAACCAGCCAGAAACAGTTGAACATGTACTACTCCACTGCAAGAAATATGACACCCAGAGGAAAAATCTTAGTCAGTCATTAAGGAAGGCAAAACATCACCACTTTACACTAACAGGGCTTTTGGGGAAATCAGCAGGCAAGATACAATATGACATTTAAGTTCATTAAAGAAACTAAGTTAGATAACAGAATCTAGTTTTTGTTTTTGCTATTGTTTTTGTTTTGTATCCTGCCTTATCTCTTGTTCACACTCCAGTCCAGTTGGTGGCGGTAATGCGCCATGAGTTGGTTTGCCAACCGCCAATAAACCCCTCAGAAGAAGACGTACCCCACTGTCGCGCACACGGACAGTGACTGGTCTCCCAGCGCTTGGCTGGTCCCCCAGCGCTTGGCTGGACTCTAGCTCACGTTGCCCTCTTAGTCCTCCTTAGGTTTTCTTCAGCTGGCCTCTGTTTCGGTTTGCACGATATTTAAAGTGACTTGGTGAACTTGTTCGTAACGTACGCGGTGCATCTGACAAGACAGAGCTGAAAACGGCTCGTGTCGCGACAGAGGTGACTTTGGTTTATATTCGACATTCGCTTGTTTTTTCTGTTTATAACTTTAATAGCGTCATGAAAACCGCACCAATTCCATCCAGGTCGGTATTACTTTGTAGAGATAACTAAGCCAGACATTTCACAGGTCTCATCAACTCACCAACCTCAGTTGTTGTGGCGAAAACTCAAACGAACGACGCTGAATATCCTTCACACCGTGCGACAACCGGAGCGCTTAGGGACCGTCGTAAAATTGCAATCTCTGCTTATTCACAATCAAAAAAATAATGACAACAACACACAAATACTGAAATTTTGAAATAGCTCACTGGAATTTCAACCTATCAACACCAAATTACATCTAATCTGTTTTACAGCGCAGTAAATATGTTGTGTATAGTTATAATGAACATGAACGTATAGTATGAATGAAAAGTGTCCCAACCTACTTCTTTAAAATGTCAAGATACCAAAAATAAAGTGACTGAGCTGACTTGATGTAAAGCAAAAAGTGTGATGGCAATTTCAGTTCCTTGTACTTCATTTACTTGAGACACCCCACCTCCCATTTCCTCATCAGGATATCAGGTCCTTTTGTGCTTCAAATTGTGATGTCTAGACCTCTTAACACCAACACACTGCTGTCAGACTGCGTTCAGCTGACACTGATATGAGAGACGAGATAACAGCCAATCAGAGGAGGAGCAGCTGATATTTGACAGGAGAAACCATGAAAGGATGATTTCAGCTGATGTGCACATGAATGATTTGTGTTTCCTCTCCAGATCAAAGTGTGTGTGAGCTGACGTGAGTTCAGCAGCATGAATCGGTGTGAGGACAGAGAGGAGGGAGTCCGTCCCTCTAAAACCAGTCTGTGTGGGGACGATGACGTCCAGACCGAAGCTCAGAGGTGAGACGAGGATCTCTGACTGTCCAGGACTCGTCTCCAACTCAGAGCACTCAAATCTGTCCACCGTCATTATTCACACTCAAAGCTCTGTGTGTGTTGTGTTGAAGGCAAGAGCAGCAGGACCCACCAGACTCTGCTGGACCTGGACCTGGACCTGGACCTGGACCTAGACCCAGCTGTGTGTCCTTCAGGAGTGATCAGTCAAAGGGTGCCATCATTAACTTTAAACAGCAACAGGTCTCTGACAGACAGTAAGTTGTTCTCATTGTGACACTCATGTTGGACAGTTTGACCTGAAATGTCCATATGTCCTCCTCATGTTGTCCACTGCTGATGTTTGTCCTTATTAAATCCAGTCTGACCAGTTGTCATTCTGATGTTCATGTTGTCCTAGAATGATGACGAAGGTTAGAGCTAGATTAGTGTTAAAGGACATTTGTCCAGTCTGTCCCTAAACAGCACTGACATGTCCACATGTGGACACTGAAAGCTGAGGATAATGATGGTCTTCCTGTGTGTCTGACAGGATCGATGGGAGACAAACCTCTGCTGAATCTGAACCTGAACCCAGCTGTGTGTCCTTGAAGAGCACCCAGTCAAAGGATTTCTTTATTCACTTTAAACAGCAACATGTCTCTGACAGACAGTAAGTTGTTCTCAGTGTTAAAATCCTGTTGGACAATTTGACCTTTATTTTCAGCGTCGTTCTTCTTCTCATTCGTTTCTATCCTCACATGTGGAAGCTGCCCAGTATAACCAGTCTTCAGCTCTTGACTCCAGTTGAACATTTCCTCCACACACACGTTCTGACTGATGACTGCATGAGTATGAAACAGTGACTTGATTGAGGCTAACAGATGCTAACGAAGGCTAACCCTGATTCCACTGAGTTCCTCCATCAAATCAACATGTTGTGCTTTTCAGTCATGTGACAACACAAACACAAACATGTCAGTGATAACAGCTGGACTGAGATCAGCTGCTGTGAAACACAGAGTGAAGCAACACAGAGAGTGTGAGGAAACACACAGTCTGTTTGTGACTGATGCTGCTGATGGATTCACAAAGTCAAGAACAACACTGACGGCGGCATCATGGCGCCTCACATCAGGCTGGAGTTGTGCCTCTGTTAAGACGTCTGATGCAGAGAAGGGTGTTATGGGTAACTAAAGGCTGCAGGAGCTCAGAGAGGAGACAAAGCTCAAAGATGTGTTGTGTGTCCAACAAGTGGACAAGAAGAAATACATGTTGTCCAAGAATAAAAGAAAGAGCCAGAACAAGTTGTATGAGCAACAGCTGCAGCTGTTTCCTTCATGTCGTCCAGAGAAGAACGTTCCAGCTTTCATGTGAAACACAGCTGGATGTGAAATCAGCCTCAGCTTTGCTTTGATCCAGTATTCTCTGCTTCTCTCTTTGCTTTGCTCATGTTTCACTTACTTTATTGGGACTCACTGCCAGTTTGTGCTGGACAGGTAGCATCCAGTTAGCTTGTGTGAGCTGTGTGATGCTGTCCACAGTATTATAGGCTCAATGAGAACTGGAGGGACTCAACCAGACAAGCTGCTCAACCAACACAGTAAAGTGAAAGCTGCACAGAAATGCAGACTGTTGATTCACGGTGGGATCAGCAGTACGAGCAACACTTTAATGTCAGTGGAAACCATCTGATTCAATGTTGGAATCAACACTTCAGCTCAAAGGACCTTCAGCTGGTGTTTGTCTCTGTGTGGACGGACATGATGTGAGCTAATTCTTCATGATTCCTCCACAGAGTCCACCAGGAGAGCTCAGAGGTTCCCAGTGGTCAGTCTGCCCAGCAGCATCAGACTCACCTGGACTCCATATTTCTGGTCTGTACATGTACAACAGCTGCTTTCACATCTGTTCTGTCCACAGTAATGTCCACGCTGCACTTTTTAGACCAGTGGACCGTCAGTCTGTCCAACATGGATCTGATGTTTGCTTCCATGATTTCACTTTGTGTCATTCATATCATCTTCTGTTCCAGCTGCTGGAGGAGAACATTGTCTCTTTTGTGAGGAACGAGCTGAAGAAGATCAAGACGGTTCTGAGCTCAGATTACCCAGAATGCTCAGAGAATCAGGGGGAGGATGAGGAGGTGTTGGATGGTGAGGATGCAGAGCAGAGGAGGAGCAGCAGAGAGGCATTTCTGAAGATCACGCTGCACTTCCTGAGGAGAATGAAGGAGGAGGAGCTGGCTGAGCGTCTGCAGAGCAGTAAGAGGATTTCTCTAAAGGCTTAACTGTTGGATCAGTGAACATTCACTGATGTCCAACAGATGGACCAAAATATGTTCAGACAAGGACATTAAATTCTCATCTCAACTTTATCAATCACTCATTGATTTATTTGTTGTGTCTTCAATCAGAACATCTTGCTCCAGTTTGTCAGCGTAATCTTAAATGTAACCTGAAGGAGAAGTTCCAGCGTGTGTTTGAGGGGATCGCTAAAGCAGGAAAGCGGACCCTCCTGAATCAGATCTACACAGAGCTCTTCATCACAGAGGGAGGGACAGGACAGGTCAATGATGAACATGAGGTCAGACAGATTGAAACAGCATCCAGGAAACCACACGGACCAGAAACCACAATCAGACAAGAAGACATCTTTAAAGCCTCACCTGGGCGAGATGAACCAATCAGAACAGTGATGACAAAGGGAGTGGCTGGCATTGGGAAGACGGTCTTAACACAGAAGTTCACTCTGGACTGGGCTGAAGACAAAGCCCACCAGGACATACAGTTCATGTTTCCATTGACTTTCAGAGAGCTGAATGTGCTGAGAGAGAAAAAGTTCAGCTTGGTGGAACTTGTTCATCATTTCTTTCCTGAAACCAAAGAAGCAGGAATCTGCAGGTTTGAAGAGTTCAGGGTTTTGTTCATCCTTGACGGTCTGGATGAGTGTCGACTTCCTCTGGACTTCACCAACAATAAGATCTTGACTGATGCTACAAAGTCCACCTCAGTGGATGTGCTGCTGACAAACCTCATCAGGAGGAACCTGCTTCCCTCTGCTCGCCTCTGGATAACCACACGACCTGCAGCAGCCAATCAGATCCCTCCTGAGTGTGTTGACATGGTGACAGAGGTCAGAGGGTTCACCGATGAACAGAAGGAGGAGTACTTCAGGAAGAGGTTCAGAGACGAGGAGCAGGCCAACAGAATCATCTCCCACATCAAGACATCACGAAGCCTCCACATCATGTGCCACATCCCGGTCTTCTGCTGGATCACTGCTACAGTTCTGGAGGATGTAATGAAGACCAGAGAGGAAGGACAGCTGCCCAAGACCCTGACTGAGATGTACATCCACTTCCTGGTGGTTCAGTCCAAAGTGAAGAACATCAAGTATGATGGAGGAGCTGAGTCAGATCCTCAGTGGACTCCAGAGAGCAGGAAGATGATTGAGTCTCTGGGAAAACTGGCTTTTGAGCAGCTGCAGAAAGGAAACCTGATCTTCTACCAATCAGACCTGACAGAGTGTGGCATCGATATCAGAGCAGCCTCAGTGTACTCAGGAGTGTTCACACAGATCTTCAAAGAGGAGAGAGGACTGTACCAGGAAAAGGTGTTCTGCTTCGTCCATCTGAGTGTTCAGGAGTTTCTGGCTGCTCTTCATGTCCACCTGAAATTCATCAAGTCTGGAGTCAATCTGCTGTCAGAACAACAAAGAACCTCCTGGTGGTCTAAAGTCTTCAGAGACAGAGAACCTGAACTAACACATCTCCACCAGAGTGCAGTGGACAAGGCCTTACAGAGTCCAAATGGACACCTGGACTTGTTCCTCCGATTCCTCCTGGGTCTTTCCCTGCAGACCAATCAGAGTCTCCTACGAGGCCTGCTGACACAGACAGGAAGTGGCTCAGAAACCAATCAGGTAATAGTCGAGTACATCAAGAAGAAGATTGAAGAGACTCCCTCTGCAGAGAAAAGCATCAATCTGTTCCACTGTCTGAATGAAGTGAATGATCGTTCTCTGGTGGATCAGATCCAACAGTCTCTGAGTTCAGGAAGTCTCTCCAAAGATAAACTGTCTCCTGCTCAGTGGTCAGCTCTGGTCTTCATTTTACTGTCATCAGAAAAAGATCTGGACGTGTTTGACCTGAAGAAATTCTCTGCTTCAGAGGAGGCTCTTCTGAGGCTGCTGCCAGTGGTCAAAGCCTCCAACAAAGCTCTGTAAGTACAGAGATAGTGAAGTTTCTTCATCAATAAATACTCTGATATCTAACTGACTGTTTGCTTCCTTCCTGTGTCTCTTCAGACTGAGTAGCTGTAACCTCTCAGAGAGAAGCTGTGAAGCTCTGTCCTCAGTCCTCAGATCCCAGTCCTCCAGTCTGAGAGAGCTGATCCTGAGTGACAACAACCTGCAGGATTCAGGAGTGAAGCTGTTGTCTGCTGGACTGGAGAGTCCACACTGTGCACTGGAAACTCTCAGGTCAGGTCAAGTTACTGTTTGTAATAAAATCTTTGACACATTTCTTCTTTTCTGCTTCTCTAATGTCAGTTCATTTGATGAGCAGATTTTTTTCATCCAGATTTTTTTTCAACTTGTCTTTCATTAATCCAGTTTCATTGGGTTTTGGTTATGGATTTACAGGTGAGACTCGTGATATGCTTTTTACTCTTTTCTGAACTCTTTAAAACTACATTGGGTGGCTACCAGGAAGGTACGGTGTTTCCGACATCACAAACTCTTGATGTTCCCGAAATTGAAAGCCTTGTGAATGAAAAGAAACATTTTTCTCAAATCTGGGGACAAAAATGCGCTGAAAAGGGAGATCAGGAGAGGCAATGACAGCCACAGGAGGAGGCTGGAGCAGTGCCACCATTAGAGCAATGCCAGAGAGGTTTGGAGAGGCCTGAAAACCAGCTCAGGTCACAGCAGCGACAGTGGGAGGGGCCCAGAATTTGGAGACAGGGAATGGGAAAATGAACTGAACCAGTTTTTCAATAGATTTGATTCCATCCCTGTTCCCTCCCCCAACCACCAGACCCAGACCTGTCATTGTTACTTCTCCACCTTCTCCCTGACACCAGCAGCACCCTCTTGACACCACTTAACCCCCCTCCACTCCACATCAGAGACTACATACCCCTCCCCCCACCTCACTCAGCAGGAGCCACCACCTGAAATAACCACAGATCTGGTGAGGAAGAAGTTCAGGGAGATGAGGGCGAGAAAGGCTACAGGCCCTAATGGCATCAGCTCCAGACTGCTCAGAGACAGCAGATCAGCATCATCAGCATGAGCCTCAGTCTGGAGAGAGTTCCAGCCCTGCGGAAAAATTCCTGTGTGGTTCTGGCCCAGAAGAACGTGCATCCCAGAGTGCCCTCAATACTCAACCACCTCCATAACCTGGTGAGCAGCGAGTTGGACCTCCTACAGTTTGCATATCCACCATCAACACTGAGGATGTTGTGCATGTTGCTTTTGCCCTTGGAAAGTCCAGAGTTCTTCCTTTGAAGCACATCACAAGACCAGGACTGGAGCTGACGGATGCAGCACTGCTTGTCAGGATGGACAAAATGCAAAGGAAAGAGCTGCACCTGGCCTGAAAAGATGATCCAGAGGTCAGGAAAAACACTGCTGTAGTCACAACAGTGCTGAAAAACACCAAGGCTCCCACAGACCAGCTGATTTCAGTCTTCTCAGAGTGGATGAAGCTCCTCAAAGCAGTGGCATGGTACCTCAAACCAAAGACGTAAGGAACTTTCCTTCGGCCACAGCGGCACCCACTCAAGCAGCCAAAAGGGGAGTGCAAAATTCTGCCCCTTCAAGACCAAAGTTGGTGCACAGTTTCCCACAGCTGAAGATCTCTCACAGGCAGAAAGGTTAGTTATTGCCTAAGTCTAGAGACAAACATTCCCAGCTGAAATTGTAACACTGGAAACAACCCCAGATAGAAGACAAAACAGCAATAAATCTGTAGGCTTGATCTGTAGGCATCGTATGAGTACGTGGCAGGCTACATGGATCTGCAAAACCTGATGAGAGCAAACACCCTTGTATCTTACGCAAAGATACACACATTTCAGTTCTCCTGCTAAAACACATGTATGAGCGCTTTGGACACGGTGGTAGAAAACATATGCTTTCAGAGCTATGGAAGAAATATGAGGTTGGAAAGGGGAACTCGGTGTCAAGGAAAGTAATCTCCAACTGTGCTGAATATGGACGTATAAAAAGCAAAACAGGTGAGCAAAAGATGCCAGATTTTCAACAAGAACAAATCCTGCAGTGCACTTCAGCATATTGGGCCTCACCTGCCAGGTGATTTGTCGTGGACGGTGACACTTTCCGATCCACTGCATCTCAGGGATGCCTTTCAAAAGGGTGAGCATGAGATACATGATGGGGAGATTTTTCTCTCTTTCCAACTGTGAATTGTGTTGTTCTCTTGTTGACCAAAGATTTAAAAACACTCAAAATGAAACAACTTTAAAGGACGAAGACAACCAGAGAGATGGTTTACCGTGTGAGATGCAGTGACTCACTCATGGTATCACTCACAAAGACGGGAAATTTGTGTTTCAGTCTGTCAGACTCTGAAACTTCACTACTGAAAATATCAGAAGTATATTCAGATTATCTGTTTGCACAAAACCTTTTCAAACATGGAAAAATATTTCTACAGCTAAACTTTCATTTGTGAGAGTCCACACTGTGCACTGGAAACTCTCAGGTCAGATCAAGTTACTGTTTGTTGTAAAAGCGTTGACGTCTTTCTTTAACCTCAGAAGTCCACACATTTGACACAGACATTCATTGATTGGCAGATGTTTTCTCTCAATGTACCTTTTATTAATGAAGTCTGGCTGAGATGGAAATCCTCGTTTATGTTTTGTTGTCATGTGACTTTGATTAGTGGACGTCACTTTATTCCTGATTCAGTCGTGATTAATTAGCACAAAGGTGTCGCTCAGGACCTCAGGAAGTGAAGTGTTGAGTGTGAAGTCGTTGACCTGAAACACAGAAACTGTTGAGAATTATTATGTGTTGTAACTCCTCCCTCGTGATGCTGCTCAGCCTATCAGATCTCTGCATTGTGAGAGCAGTGATTGGACGGACAGCAGGACCCTCAGATGATCTTCCATGTGTGTTGTTGTGTGTTTTCAGGCTGTCAGGCTGTCTGATCACAGAGGAAGGCTGTGCTTCTCTGGCCTCAGCTCTGAGATCCAACCCCTCCCATCTGAGAGAGCTGGACCTGAGCTACAATCATCCAGGAGACTCAGGAGTGAAGCTGCTGTCTGCTGGACTGGAGGATCCTCACTGCAGACTGGACACTCTCAGGTATGAAGAGGCTGCTGCAGCCACAGTCAGTCAGTGTGAAAGAGGAGGAAGAGCTGGAAACATGTTGTCTGTCTTTTTGCTTGATGGTGGACATGAGTGAGACATGAACAGTCAGACATGTAGGAAACCTTTGTCCTTTGTTCACAACATAAACACTGGTTGAACATGAAAAGGACATATTTGTGTTGGAGTTCTCAAGGAGAACATCTCCAGGAACAAACATGATGATGACCTGTTGGTCATCATTGATGAGGTTGGACAGATCTCTGCATGGTAAAAGAACTGTCTGTCAGTTTGACAAATGTCCTTTTTGTCCTCAAAGACATAAAAACAAGCTTCCACTAAGTCCAAAGCAGTTGTATTTAGTTCAAACTGCTGGAACCTGACAACCACAGGACAGAGCAGGACTTTTGAGACGCTTCATTCAAGTGTTTTTCTCAAAATGTTGGTCTGTTCCTTCATCAGTGGACAACAATTGGACTGAACATGGTCTTCACAGCAAACATGGCATGTAAATATTTCCATGTGCAGACATCAAGTGGCTCTTCTTGTTCTGGTGAACTTCAGGAAGTTTTACATGAAAAGATTTCCACACAACAGAGTCGTGATGACTCGTCTCAGATATTGAATTCATTGACAGTTTTCACACTTGTAATGAACACATGAAGCACGGTCACATGTGGGACATGACGAAGACAAGCGTGTCCAACAATAAATGATTAAAGCTCTGCTGGTTTGCTGAGTGAAGACAAAGTCAGACTGATTATTAATCGTCACAGGTGGGAGAGCAAGAGAGCGATCAATGAGTGAAGCAGCTCAGAATAGAAGTCAGCAACAGATTGAAATGAGGAAATGAGCTGATGAAGGCAGATTTAATGATGAGAGAGAATCAGTGTCGCTGTCAGTGTCTGAGCAGAGCTGAAGAGGGAGAAGCAGGCCGCATCAACATGTTGTGTTTGTGTGTGTGAGAGTGATGTAACGTCCATGTTTGCATGCTGAAAGAGGAGGTGCTGCTCTGACCCCCCTCCTCCTTTCAGGGTGGAGCCTGCTGGAGTCCGATGGTTGAGACCAGGTCTGAGGAAGTGTAAGTGTGTCTTTCATTTGACTGATGACAACAAAGCAGAGCACATTCAGCCATCTTCAAACTGTGACATCACTCATTCACATCTCTGATGTCATCATCAAACTGTCCATCAATCAACAGATGATCGATCAATAACTGCAGCTGTTTTCTTCTTCTTCTCTCCATCAGATTCCTGTGAACTCAAACTGGACACAAACACAGTGAACAGAAGGATCAAACTGTCTGACAACAACAGGACGATGACGTATGTGACACAGGATCAGTCATATCCTGATCATCCAGACAGGTTTGAACCCTTGCCTCAGCTGCTGTGTGAAACTGGTCTGACTGGTCGCTGTTACTGGGAGGTCGAGTGGAGAGGAAACGTTTCTGTGTCAGTGAGTTACAGAAGAATCAAAAGGAAAGGAGACAGTGAAGAGTGTTTGTTAGGATGGAATGATCAGTCCTGGAGTCTTTCCTGCTCTGATGATGGTCATTACTCTGTCAGTCACAATGACAGAAGAATATTCATCTCTTCCTCCTCCTCCTCCTCCTCTGTCTCTCACAGAGTAGGAGTGTATGTGGACTGTCCTGCTGGAACTCTGTCCTTCTACAGTGTCTCCTCTGACTCACTGATCCACCTCCACACCTTCAACACCACATTCACTGAACCTCTTTATCCTGCCTTTGGGTTCTGGTCTGGGTTCAGGTCTGCTTCCTCAGTGTCTCTGTGTCCTCTGTAGGAGGGACAGTCTCCTCCTGTTAGACAAACACTGCTGAACAGATCAGTTGAGTCTGTGCAGGATCTCAGTCACATCAGTCTTTCAGGTTATTGGAATAAATTGATCAATGAACTTTGTTGAAAATTATTGAAAAGATTCCTCATTTACTTTGTAAACTTCTTCCACTTCCTGTCCTTTAAAGATGGAGGCTGTGATCATTAAAGTGTGGAAACGCTGTTGACTTGAACCTTCAGCTGTGTGTTGATTTCAGTTGTGGATCTTGTTGCAGTCAAAGCTGAATGTTGCTGTGAGTGTTTTATGGTCTTTCTTCAGGTCAGGACTGCTGACCGGACTCAGCTGAAAGATACGGAGAAACGTTTCTGATGCTGTCGTCCATAAAGAAACGGTTTTTCCAGTTTGGTGTAGAAGAACTCAGCGGGTCTTCACAGAGCCGTGACTGGAACCACATCTGACACCTTTGGGATTAACTGGAGCGCCGACTGTGAGCCAGACCTGATCGCCGACATCAGCGTTGGACCTCAGTGATGCTCTGGTGTCCGATCGGGATCAAACAGCAGCTTCAATATCTGCTGCAAAGGCTGAGCGCAGAAGACTGGAGGCTGATGTGCGGCACAGTCATGAACACGGTGTCACAGTCACGTTAATCACACACTGAGTGAAAGTTCGGCCGTCCACATACTTTTGGCCACAGTGTGACAAACAGCAAAAGCGCAGACTGAGATGAAGCTGAAACACACCAACAAACGCTGGTTTTCCCGCAAAATCTCTGCTCAATATTCAGAAACTTCCTCTAAAATTCAATCTTCTCTCCATGTTTCCCACAAAATATTTGACATTTTCACCGTTTTCCTGCAGCGTCGTACTAACTGAGTCTCTGTGTGTTTCTGTGTGTGTTTCTGTGTTGTTGTGTATTGTGGTGTGACTCTGTCCTCCAGACATTTAAAATATGTCACTTTTTCTTCTTAAATTCTGACTTTTTGTTTGCTCCATCGTCACTTTCAGCCTCCTGAACACACAAACACACGCTGAGTCTCTTCCTCTTTCATCACATTCATGAAATCAGATGAACTTTTGTTCCGTTTCATTCAAACTTTACTGGAAACTGGTTTCATTCAGTCACAGCTGAAATCACTGAGTCGTCTGTTGCTGCTGAATTATTGAACCAAGCTGCATTTAAATCATCAAGTTGGTCCATTTGGTCTTTATTTCAAGTTTCTGTTCAATAATTTGATCTGAAAAATGTCAAATTTCATCTTAAAACTGCAAAACTTTGGTCAAAAATTCAGTCGATCAATCAGCTGAGCCTTCATTAACTTCATCCAAATATTCCAAAGAAGACAAGATGTTCATCCAAACGGGCTGTTTCTGCTGCTGTTTGATGTCTGAATGTTGAATTCAGACAAAATAATAATAATAATAATAATAATAATAATAATAATGAAGTTTATTTATATAGCACCTTACAACATCAGACAGATGATCAAAGTGCTTTACAGAGAAATTACAAAAGATACACAGCAAGAAACACAACAAAAAATGCATATCAAAGGGTAAAAGTTACTCAATATTAAAAGCCAGTCTAAATAAATGAGTTTTAAGATGTGATTTAAAAAGTGCCAAGTCATTAATAAAATGCTATTCGGGGGTAGGGAGTTCCACAATTTCGGGGCTGCAATCGAGAAGGCACGATCCCCCCACTGTTTAAAATTAGAAACAGGAACCTCCAACAGGGGCTGTTCTGAGGGCCGGAGGGCTCTACAGTGTCGTCTAAGCTTTATACAATCAGACAGATACGCTGGAGCAAGCTTTAAAAACAAACATTATCAATTTAAAAATGATCCTAAATTTAACTGGGAGCCAATGTAGTGCAAGAAGAACGGGAGTGATGTGACTGTAACGGGGGTGTTGGTTAGAAGGCGTGCTGCAGCATTTTGTACCAGTTGAAGGCGAGAGAGAGAAGATTGCTTGATGCCGAAGTACAAGGAATTACAGTAATCTAACCTAGAACTGATAAAAGCATGGATAGCCATTTCAAGATCGTTCCTGCTGAGGAAGGGCTTAACTTTAGTTAAAAGACGTAGTTGGAAGAAACTCAGCTTCACTACAGAGTCAATCTGCTGCTCAAAACATAGACCAGGGTCCAAAATAACTCCCAAATTCCTTACAGCAGGTTTAAGAAGAGAGGCAAAGGAAGAAGAATTGCAGTTACTAATCACATTTTCACATACATCAGAGGTACCAAAAACAATACATTCCATTTTAGACTGCTTCAAGTGCAGAAAATTTTGTGTCAGCCATCGGTCGATGTCTTCTAGGCACTTGAAGAGGGAGCATTGGGGATAATCGGGAGGTAAACCTGAATGTCATCAGCATAACAGTGAAAGTGAAGATTATGAGTGGAGATGATCTTTCCAAGAGGCAGTAGATAAAGGGTAAAAAGTAGAGGGCCGAGAATGGAACCCTGAGGGACGCCACAAGAGAGGGGGGCACAGGAGGATGAGAGATCTCCAATCATAACAGAGAAAGACCTGTTTCTGAGCTATGACGAGAGTTTCTGAGGTATGACGACCTTCTCTAAGACCTTGGATAAAAAAGACAGGTGAGAAACAGGCCTAAAATGAGATAAAACTGAGGGATCCAGGTGAGGTTTCTTAAGAAGTGGTCTGACCACGGCATAGTTAAAAACATCTGGGACGGTACCTGAGCTAAGGCACATATTGATTAAAAACAAAGAGGTAAGGTCCGACAGTATGAAATACCTCTTTCAGCACCTTAGCGGGGACAATGTCTGAGGGACAGTTGGTCTCAGAGAGGAGGGGGAGGGAAACAGGGTCAGAATGATTAAAAACAGCAGTTGGGTACACAGAGGCAAAATTCAGCCCATTATCTGCGACGTTGGTGTTAGCAGTAATTTTTTCTCGAACAGAAACAATTTTGCCAACGAAGAATTTTAAAAACTCTTCACATGTTGCTGTTGAAGCATCTGTGGGGCTACTAGTGGATGGATTAATGACAGAGTTTATGGTACTGAATAATACCCTTGGATGATTGCTGCTCGTAGAGATGAGTCTGGACAGATAGAGTGATTTTTGCGTCTCTCATAGCTCTTTGATAAGTACCTAACGTCCCTCCAGATACCCAGCAAAATGGGAGATTTTTGCTTCTTCCATTTCCGTTCTGCCAATCTGCAGTCTTGCCTAAGAGCACGGGTATAATCATTCAGCCACGGATCAGCCCTGGACTTTGAGGATTTTATCCTTACAGGAGCTACAGAGTCGAGAATTAAAGTACAGGTAGAGTGGAAGGAGGAGATGAAACAGTCAGGTGAGGCAGGATAAAACAGGTTGTCTAGGGTAGTGGGATCACTGTTCTGAAATGCTGATGCAAAGTCACTAGCAGTGGAAGAGGTGATAATGCGGCGACGGCAAGGAGGTAAGAGGGGCTTAGTTGCCGAAGATGGCACTATTAGGTCGAGAGTATGGGAAGATGATCGGAGAGGGGAGTGACACTGATTTCTTTGACTGACACCGAGAGACCATAGGTGATTATTAAATCCAGTGTGTGACCAAGATTATGCGTTGGTCCGGCCACCAATTGGGTGAGATCAAAAGAATCTAAAAGATTTCTGAAGTCATTACCCAATTGATTGGCTGAGCAGCAGACATGTATATTAAAATCTCTGCAGATTAGGATCTTGTCAAATTTTGGTAAAAACTCTGCTAAAAACTCAGAAAATTCAGAAATAAAATTCTGGTTTGCCTTAGGAGGACGGTAGATAATAGCACACAGGATGGAACAGTTACTAACACAAAGACCTGCAGCTCAAAACTAGAGTAAGTATTTGTTGTGATTAATCTGCATTTGAATTTATTCTTGAACACAGAGGCTACACCACCACCTCGGCCTATGGCTCGTGGACAGCTGAAAAAAGAGGAGCTAGGAGGGAGGAGCTAAGAAAAGGCACTGACATCACCTGGCTTTTGCCAGGTTTCGGTTAACAGCAAAAAATCCAAAGTGTGAGCAGAAAAAAAGTTTTTCAGAATAAAAGTCTTATTGTTAAGAGATCTGGCATTGATCAGTGCCATCTTAATAGTCGAGGGAGGAGGCAGTGAGGAGGGAAGCAATGAACGCAGGAGACATGTATGTGCCCCTTGTTGGTGACTTTGAGCAGGGCGACGTCTATACGAGATGAAGACAGGAATGACGAGTGGGGAATTGCATGGTGTAAAGGCTGTGGTGAGGGCGGCAGATTCATCAATGGGAGCGGTGTCAGGTGATGAGCAGAGATGGCTAGAAATTGGGAGACTTTGCAGACTTGTAGGATGGAGAGGGGACACAGAGGGGGAGAAGGAGGGGTGGGCTTCTCCCCTGACAGGGGCGGGGGGGGGGGGGCTGATTCAGTTGTTATCAGTCATGCGTTCAATACTGCGTGTTGGAGGTTGCCAGACAGTACGCGGCTGCCCAGCCTGTTTGGATGAATACCATCACCCTGGTAAAAGGAGGGACGGTTCCAGAGTAAATTAAAATTGTCAATGAAGTTGAAGTCCTGCTCTCTGCAGGCAACCTGGAGCCAGGAGTTAAGGGACAGGAGTCTGCTAAAACGTTGTGAGTGTGGGAAGAGGGCCACTGATGAAAACTGTTTTATCACAAGTTTTCAAAAAGTCAAATAGTCTGTTGAATCCGGCTTTTAGCACCTCAGATTGCTGGTGGGCGGTGTCGTTTGTCCCTACATGAATAATGATGCGGTTAACAGAGGGAGGATTTGATTTGAGCAGGTCAGGGAGCTTGCTTAATAGTGAAGTGACAGTGGCACCAGGTAGACAGTGTGTAGTGGAGTTTTGAAGACGGATGTTTCTAGTGATGGAGTCACCCACAACTATCTTGGTGGGTGGAGAGGGATGAGGTAGAGCGGAGCGGGGGGCCGGGTGACAGGGGGCGGGTTTAGTGTGTTGTTGGGGGGGGGGGCATGCCGCGCAAGGACGTAGTGGAGGACTGCGCTGATTTCGGAGGGACGACTTTTGAGCATTGCACATTTAAGTGTGATTATTAATTGTCAATGAACAGTAACTACAACAATAACTAGGCTATAGGCTATAAGCAGCAACTGTAACGTTAGTCAGCTGCTTCTCTCCACACGCGAGTGTGTGTGCGTGTTGCTATGGTAACGCTCGTGGGGCGCTACTTGCTAACTGTTTAATCATGCTGCTTTTAGACATTATGTTAGCTAAATTAATCAACTCTGCATTGATTTTCAGAATGAGGGAGTTTGAAGAGAAAGACGCACACATAGTCAAAGAGCTGGATTCAGGTTGTAAGAGCAGTTGGAGATGGTCATGGATGAAATTAGACACATCAATTGAGGTGAAGCAGGTTAAGCACACTTTCCGTTGTCAGACTTTTTTAGAAAAGTTGACAAAAAGGGATGTGCTAGGTGTATACTATGCACCAAAGAAATAAATTACTCAAGCAGGGGTGCTCATGCCCTATTAGCACATTGTCAGACGGAGGTTCACAGGCAGAAAGTCACAAATATCATCACAACACAAAGTGTTGCCCAGCTCCTCAGAAGAGACAAGGAGTCAGCTTTGCCATCAACCAGTGCGCCAGAGAAAATTAGGGAGACTGCTATGCCTAAACTACCAGTACCTATGTGTGACTGCATATCCAATGCAGAGGTGGGTAGATGTATATATTTGTGTATATATGGAGCAGGGTGTATTTATAGAGAAGGGGCAGTGTAAGGTGTATTTGTAGAGTAGGGTTTGTTTTGTGCTGCTGTTAATAAAATCGTTGAATAATGATACACTATCTCTTGTCTAGGCAATGGTCCTCGGTGTTCTCGCAGAACATTCCCTGCCTTTCTCTTTGGCACCTGTTTTAGTGGAGCTATCACAACAACTGGCAGCAGACAAGCCTGCATTGAGCCAGATGAAACTCTCAAGAACTGCTGCCTCCTACAAAATGGTGCATGGACTGGGGCACACATTCTCCGAGCGAACACTTGCCAACTTGAGAAAATTTCCGTTTTCTCTAAATATTGATGAGAGCACATGCAGCAGCAACAAAAAAGTGCTTGCCATGTTGGTCACTTATTTTGATAGTGAATGCAACAATGTTGTTGTTGAACACTTGGGCTCTCTTGAGATCTTTAAGGTGAATGCTGCAAGTATAGAGGTAGTCATATGCAACTTCTTTCAGGAGAAAGACATTCCCTGGTCCAATCTCATCAGTTTAATGTTAGACTCCTGCAACGTGATGCATGGCAGCAAGTCGGGACTCGAAACAAGAGTCAGAGAGAAATGGTGTCCAACCCTGCTTGATGTCGACGGTGATTCATGTCACCACATCCATAATGCTGCCAAAAAGTTTACAGAGCCATTTGAGAGATACCTGGAGCAGCTCTTTACAGACCTCCACACTGATCACCAGTGGGCATCAGACCAGGTGATGAGACAGTACATTTTAATTTTGAATTGTGACATATTTAGTTATCAGTTCTCACTTATTTTTAATAATGTATCATTCATGTCAAAATTCTTGTTTTTATCTGTAGACCATGTAACTCAAAGAAATATCGGAATACATGGGCATACCAGCCACAAATCCCCAGAGGTTTGTTTCCCACCGTTGGCTGTCTGCATATGATGTTGGGATGCAGACAAAGAGGATGCTGCCAGTGTACAAGGTCAATTTCAGTTTTATGTCACATAAACAAACTTAAAATGAACCAGTATGTAGTTAAATAAATACCACAGTGATACTCTGAAACAGGTAGTTAATTTGAAAATTAAATATAATAATTGTAGTGCAACTAATTGAATCCATTTCCAATTCCAGGTCCTATTCTTTGATTTCCTGACTAAAGCAGACCAAGCTCTGTATCAGGAACCACTGCAGCAGCTCTACAGGGAGCACAATGTGAGTGAGAAGGCACAGCGAAGAATTGGACTTGTGCACCAAGACCTCAACCAGAAAGGTATACTATAACCAATAACAACGATTGTTTGATTAATTGTTGCAACTCTACTTTGTGCATGATTGAAAGTGCACACGCTAATCCGGGATCACAAGCTTATATATTATCAAAACTGTTTGGTTTTTTTTTTCCTGGAAGGTATGACTGACATGGGGAGGGAGAGGAAGAGCCAAGTGGTGAAGAAGATCTGGTTCGAGAGTGAGAAGGTGGATCTGTACCTCAGTGTTTACCTTGGCGTACTTCCAATCCTCAAGGAGTATGTGATGGTCTTCCAGGTTAGTGTTTTCTATAGGTGGGGCAAGTAAACTTTCCTACAAGGCAACAGCTTTCCTAGTCTTTTTTGAAGCATTCCTGTTTCCACAGAGTGCAAACCTTGATTGACTGCTGGTGGTTGCAGTGACTGAGGCGGCTGATGGAAGTTTCATCTTCTCTCGTAAGTTACTGATGAACTTTCTTTTCCTTTGCTCTCTATCCTCCGATTCACTTGAGGATAACTCCTTCCAGTTTTTGGCAAAAACACGGTCTCCATATCGTGGAATATACATAGAGAGCTTATCATCTTCAAGGAACTTCACAACATCTTGATCAATCTGAAACACAAAAAAGGTTTAATGTCAGATAATGTTTCATTATTCTTTGCACATGTTCCTGTTACACTGAAAT
This sequence comes from Chaetodon trifascialis, assembly GCF_039877785.1. Lineage (NCBI taxonomy): Eukaryota > Metazoa > Chordata > Actinopteri > Chaetodontiformes > Chaetodontidae > Chaetodon > Chaetodon trifascialis. The sequence continues at coordinate 831,908 of NW_027255838.1, read as the reverse complement.
CTCAGTAGTGTGTATGAGACCGTTTCAGTAGTGTGTGGGAGAGCACAACATTTCAGTGTGTGTGAAAGGTATTTCTGAATAATCATATCAGCATGCAATGTCTTTAAATATACTCATTTTTTGTTGTTTACCTTGTCCTCTGCCATTTGTTTTAGGCATTCCTCTGGAACTCCCCTTTCTCTCAAGGCTGACAGAAACTGGTCCATCTGTAGATTTTCAAAACCAAGTTATAAATCATACTTCTTAGCAGCTGTAAAATGCTGTCACCTTTAAACTGCTGGCTCTTCATTAACTGGACAAACAAAAGGGTTGTCATAGTTTGACTAATATACCAGTATATTTAATAGTCACATCTGCTTTAAGTTGACAATTGACACGCATTGTTCTGAACCACTAGCACGATGTAAATACGACACAGAATACACTAAAGCACTATCAGGGTAAAGAATGAACAATTGATGAAACGTTGTGTTATTTGCTTCTCACTCTGAAGAAGGAGCCATATTCCTGTTTATCTCTTTCCGTTTTCGTGGCTTCAGCCTATTGTACTAGGGCCAAGTAAATATAATTTAACCAGTGTGATTGTTTCTCTGTTTCTGAAATAGCTGTACAAAGCACCTGTGGCTGTGACATCACCAAAACAGACATCAGCTATCTATCTATCTATCTATCTATCTATCTATCTATCTATCTATCTATCTATCTATCTATCTATCTATCTATCTATCTATCTATCAACCATCAATCTGAAGAAATGCACATTTCATATTTTATTGATGATCTGAAGGAGCAAGGCATGGTGGTGGTGGTTTTTTATTAACCTTTATGTAACCTTTATTACAGGCCACAAACAATGTTGCATGTTCTCTCTTTAAACCCAAATAATAAAATATTCAAAGTATAAATAATTTCAAAGCCAGTTTACTGTGAAGCTTTGCACTTAAATTTATCTTCACAGCAAGATTTTGTTAAGACCGCTGCGGGTCCACAGTGATTAATCAGTCTTACTCCTCAAATCTGGCAAAAACTTTGTAATTTCTCTCATCCATAAGTGCTGTGCAGAACTTCTCATAGTCCATTTTCTTTAGAAGAAAAACTGAAAAGTTCCGCTGGAGAATCCTCATCAGGATCACCTTCCCAGCTTCTGAGGGTCTTGAGGACTATTATAAACATTTGTGTATGTGTGTCTGTGTGCGTGCACGCGTGCGTGTGACAGCATTAATCATTCATTAATTAGCCCAATCACATCACATCTCTAAATGTATAGGGGAAAAAACACTAGCGGCCGAGCCGCCACCGCTCGCGGATCTGTGAAAGTGGGGGTGTGGAGGCAGTCTGCGGAGATGTGGAGCTCCCGTCTGTGGGGAGAGACAAAGAGCCGCTGGAGGTCTGCCTGGGACGGGCAGTCAGTACAACGCTGATTGGATATCAAACATCCAACCAACTTTTCCGAGCTTCATGCCGCCCCGGGCGGCTGCAGCTGCGGCTGGCCGCTTCATCTGTGCCTGAAGCTGCCACTGCTTAAAACGAGGCTACGTGACAGAGTCGAGACACATCTCCGCCATCTATTCATGCACAGTTTGGTGAACTTTCCACCGCTTCACCGTTTTGAGGGTGGACCGACAGTCCTGCTCAACTGAGCCACACAGTTCGTCTGCACGTACCAAAAAGCACCGGAGCAACAGTATAATAATCTAGTTATGATTACTGATGAATTTGGGGTGATGTGTTCCTGTAATAATCATCTTAGCTCGCGCATTTGTCCGCGCTGAACACCACACGGCACATCATCCACCGCCACTTCTTCTTCTGACGTTCATTTAATAAAGTTTAAGAAAACAAAACAAAAAACGAAGTTTGGGCTTGTAAAAAAAAAAAAAAACACGTCCGCAGAAACCTGAAATTTGACTTCAAAGTGTTCCTCGATACCGGTCGGTGAATCTTCTTTCATACATGTACACAGACAGTCAATCTGCTTGTATGTGAACGTGCAGGATAGCAGACCTCCACCTGCCCAGCAAGATCACGGGACTCTGCCGTTCACCTCAGGCGCACGAGGACATCGTTTGCATGAAACTGTGTCCAGGTAAGACTCATTATGGAAAAAGTACACATTTGAATAACACGCCTAAAACTCAGTGATAGTTTATGATCTATTTGTAAAATCTACGGAGAAATATAACTGTTTTTGACAGTGTGGCAGTCGCTTTCGTCCCGAAGTGAGGACTCCGACGGGACGCTGCGGGGCTCGCCGAACCCCAGTCAAAAATCCACTAATTTAAAGTCATCTCGCTTTTTCTCCAAAATCTGGTCCGCGTGTTTTCGATCTGGGAAAGTAATCAGTAGGCTCTGTTGAGTAATTCGGCTTAAAAAATGACCATGAGAAGGTTTTTAAAGTGTTTTTTCAGTGCTTCATCAATTGCTTATTAGATCAGGTGAATCGAACTCCGTTCGTCTGTGGCTCATCGAAGCTATGGCTTGTTGGGTGCTTCCTGACATTAACGGATCATTAATGTCGCGTCTTAGCTGACATATTTCTGTTCTGTATTTGTTTTATTTTGTATGGGGCAGCAATCTCTCCACACAATTGACTGTTCAAGCTCAATTATAGGTAGGGTTGCCACCCGTCCCGTAAAATACGGAATCGTCCTTTAATTGACAATTAAATGTTGCGTTCCGTATTGAACCAATACGGGACGCGACTTGTTCCGTATTTTCAAAAATGTCCAATACTGTCAGACACACACACACTTTTTTTTAATTAATTAAAATATTTTTATAACAAAAGCAGTTATTATAATGTACATTGGTACAAACAATTGGACATCAGCCAGGGGGTATTTTGTATGGGGCAGCAATCTCTCAACATAATTGAAAATTAAATGTTGCGACGTGCTATTTGGGCCGATAGTCGGCCACTTTTTATTTATTTTAAATATTCGTGACCAGCCCATAATACCAGATAGTTTGGAGACTACAAAATTCCATGAACATTTCAAGATATACTGATCACTGCTAGGAGTGCAAAAGTAAAAATAACTGTTGATGACCAAACCTCTGTTTTCGGAAGCATTACCACCAACTTTCTATTCGTGGTTTGCTGTTGAGGATCCATATATATGACTGGCAGCCCCAGCAAAGTCATCCGTGTGTGATGATCTTAACGCACGATGCATAGCTGCCATTGTGCCATTCTCAGTGCCGCAGGCCGTGCGAAGCCGCATTGGTATGATCCCACATTCTGAAACACATTGCAGATAGTTTTGAGCAATCACTCCTGGATCATTGTTGCTTGCTCGACACATCAACCACAGCACTTTGTGAGAGTAGCCATCTATACAGCCAGCGACTGCCAAGCCATAGGGCTTTAATTTGTCATCACCATCGATGTGCCAGACATGGTTTGATCCATGTGAGCTTTAAACTCTTCTTACACTCCTCTCTCCTCGCTCCTCGTCTCCTTCAGGTACATTTAAGCAATTGGAAGATCCTTCATCATGGCGGAGGGGAAACGACTTCCAGGTCGACGAAGGAGCGAGGAGACGAGGAGGCACAATTCAACGTAATGAAAAGCGCCCAGAGAATCCTCCAGAGCAGGCATGTCCAAACTATTCCACAAAGGGCCGTGTGGCTGCAGGTTATTCCTCCAACCAATCAAGAGGATGCAGTCTGACCAATCAGCTGTCTGCAGACTGAGCACAAAGCAAAGCACAAATTTCGCTCTACGCGCATGAAAATTTCCAGAGTTGTAGTGCCGCTTGTGCTGATTCTCATGATGTGCCTGGCTAAGCGATAGGACTTACGGTTTTTGAGTTCTCAGCCTCTGAGCGAGGAGAGCGCCTCTGACCTCGCCCATAAGGTCCAATACAAATCAAAAACAGAAGAGACAGAAACCAGCCATTTTTTAACTCGCTCTAAAATCTGCATTTTTGAGCCCAGCGGAAAAAGAAAGTGATCAGCTTGTACAGCAAAGCCTTGTGGCTCTGATGGTGAAGAAATTTTGGCAATAGGAGTTTCGGTCTTCGCGTGAGAAGCGTTTGTTCGAGGGGTGCGCAGAGGCCAAATTCAGACGTTTCTCAGACCCTCACAGAGCCGAAAGGCCTCGTCACCATGGCGACCGCTGGAGATTATGGGTGTTTATTGCACGGAATGTTCAGGAGGGAGCAACTGCCAGAGTGGGAGAGCGCCGGAAAAAACTCCAGATTTTGGCTCTTTCCACACTCCTCCCAGCCACAATTTGCACTTTACACGCATGATTTTTTCCAGGATTGTAGACAAGTTTGTCCTGTCTCTCACAGTGTGCTCAAAAAAATCTGAGAGACTTACAGAGTTTGAATTATCAGCCTCTAAGTGCGGCCACATCTGTCTCTGCTCCGCATTGACTCCAATACAAAGATTTTCTGAGAGAAGCAGAACGGACCCCTGTTTTAAACTCGCAAGTGTCTGCAAAATATTGACTGTGGAAACACCAAAATCACACCGAATCGTTCAGGAAGTCCTAACAACAATGACGGTCTGTGTTTTGTTCTGATAGGAGCTACTGTTTTGTCAGCAAAAGCCCAAATGTCAGACCAATGCAGAGGAAGGCCCTGCAATCGGCTGGCGACCGGTTCAGGGTGTACCCCGCCTCTCGCCCATTGTAGCTGGGATAGGCTCCAGCCCCCCGCAACCCCGAAAGGGATAGGCGGTATAGATAATGGATGGATGGATGCAGAGGAAGACAGTCACTTTTTCTCCCTCTGAATGCATAAGTGTCTGCCCTGATAGCAGGTGTCTGTGTGTGCACCTGTGTCTGATTGGATGACATCATGGATCAGGCCACCTCAAATTGCTGTGGCAACCTCTGAGCCTCAGTACTTCTGTGAGCACGACTCTCCCACATACACACACATACGTAGCTTCAGCTGCAGCTATGTAGTGACATGCTAACCAGCCACAGCCAAGCTACCTAGTAGTGAGTTGTATGTTAGTGATGTAATGAGTGATGTTGGCCTGTTAGCATTAGCCACAATGCTAACATGCTAATGCTAACATGAGGTCCTATGAACTTGTTGGTGCGTGGAGGTTTGACTATTGATGTCGGGTTGTTGTGCTAACATGCTAATGTTAGCATGTTAATGCTAACATGCTAACTTAGGCTAAAATGATTGTTAAAGGCATTCTAATGGTGTTTGAGACCTTTTCAATGTGTTTTTTGACATGCTAATGTCAGCTTAGCATTGTCGCCGATGCTGAAATTGGGTCCTATGAACGGGTTTGACTTGTAATTTAGGGCTGCCGTGCTAATAGCCACGCGCACGGCCCAGTGTTTGCGCGCTGTATCACTCTCCAAATTTCCCGCCGAGGGGAATTTGTCTAGTTCTTATTACTATACTACTGCTACTACTACTACTACTACTAATAATAATAATGATAATAATGATAACAATACACCATGTCTAACACAACTATGTCAGACTTTAAATTGGTGCACTAAAACCCACAAGCCCATGCAGGAGCTTGACGTGTCTGTAAACATGAGAGCCATTGTTTCAAAGTTGCCACACAAAATGAGAGACTAGTGGAGAACCAAAGCTCATGACATAATGGAAACAGCAGGCCACAGAGCTAGTTTCAGTGATTTAGTTACATTTATTGAGCATTGTGTCAGCATTCTTTCTGACCCTCTGTTTGGCGACATACAAGAGTCGTCAGCTAATGCTGCTGGGAATAAAACTCTCACCAGATTCAAGGTGCAGCCACGGCGCAAGGTTAAAGGAAGTGTTGTTGCCAGCACAGTAACATCTATGGAACCGCCTGAGGACGTTAAGGGGCCAACACTTGATTTAAACATTTGTCTCTTTACCAGCTCTACGGGGGTAAGTAACCATTCCCCTTTTGACATTTTAGCTCCCATAAATCCCTGTTTAACGCCTAATTCCTGTCTAATGATTTCGGTCTCTCTCTCTCTCTGTCTATCAGTACTAATATCTTTCCTGCAGTTACTGCTCGTTTAAATTTAGGTGTCCTGACAGAGTTGTACCTCAAATCCTCAGTCCCGTCCTTGGCAGGGGTTTTTGTAATGTCTCCCATTCTACCCTCCTGGGGACGATTCGTGTTTCTAGTCGCGGATCTACTGCGGCTCTGTCTCCCTGCTATGGTCAGGTTTTCAGGAATCCCTGAAAAAGGACGCATAGTGAAAGTTAATGAAACAGTTGGATGATGACAGAAAATTTCCAATATTGTTGCCAAAGCACTTGGTTTCCACAAACCTCGTATTACTCTTTCCCACGGTACTGAAGGAAACTCCTCTTTGGTTTGAGCCAAATTAACAATTCTTGCGATTAGCCACAATTTCAGGTTAATTTCTTATTCAGTCTGCCAATTTTCTATGCCTTCGTCATCAATGTAGAGTTGTTCCAGCCAAAAATGTGTTCTGATGCCACGTATCTCAATATCTTCTTTACTCTCAATATGTTCAAGAGTTCATATTTCATCTTCACGATCACTATTTTCTCTCTGTTCATCCATCAACTCTTCCCTTTCTCTTATAATTATTATTTATTTATACTTAGTCTTTAAGTATTATATTATTTACTTATCATTCATTTCCTTGCTTACTTATTACTTGAGAGAGTAGAGAGGGCGCTGCTCTGCGGCGACCAGCAGCTGGTGTTGCTCGTGTGTTAGTTTGTTTTGAAGTGTTTTTAAAGTTTGTGGAGCGTCCGATCCTGTCCTGTCCTGTCCTATCCTATCTTTTCATGTCCTAATGGTTGCCGTATGAGCTCGTTCAGGAATGGATCTTTTTTATCCTCTACTTTTTACGTTTGTTGTGAACTTTGTTTGGAGTCACCGGCATTCCCAAACAATAAAGTACACGTGCGAGTTCCTCCTGGGATTACAATGGAATCGGCAGGCTGTGGATGATCCCTTCCACGCTTTGTCGGATTATAATCTAACACAGGATATATGTACTGGAGCTGGTTCTATCTTTGGAAGGTCGCGTTATGTCAGGAAACGAGGGAAGAAAGGCGGCGTGCGTCAACACATCAGGAAGCTACAGCTGAAGAATCGCATCCCTCTGCCATCAATTATCCTCGCAAATGTTCAGTCCTTGAGGAACAAAGTTGACGAGCTACAGGGAAATGTCACCCATCTCCGGGACTGCAGGGATGCCTGTCTTATGGCGTTTACTGAAACTTGGCTCACAGATGTGGATTTGGACTCGAACTTGAACATCAGTGGCTTCGGGGCTCCTCTCCGGCTGGATCGGGACAGTGAGGTGACAAAGAAATCACTTGGAGGTGGGGTCTGCCTGTACGTCGACCGCAGACGGTGCAGAAATATCACTGTGCGCGAGCGGCTGTGCCTGCCCGACAGAGAGCTACTGTCCGTGTCAGTCAGGCCGTTTTATCTTCCGAGGGAGTTCCCCCAAATATTCATTCCTGTGGTTTACATCCACCCCAAAGCTGACGCTAGATCTGCTGCTGACACAATTTCTAATGTTATACACAAACTGCAATCCATCTGCCCTGATGCTCCTAACATTATTTTAGGTGTAATTATTTAGTGCTCGATGTACTTTAATGTACTATTTAGAAATGTACATTTGAAACGTTATCATCCACATCCATTTCCTGCACCTGTCTTGTTTCTAATTACGTGTTTGTGAACTGCTGATGTCGAGGCAGAGGGGGGCAGGGGGTTGGACGGACACACACACACACACACACACACACACACACACACACACACACACACACACACACACACACACTTGATTAAAAGTGTTCTTCTTCTTCTTGTTGTTCATCCATAACGCCTGTTCTTGGGTTGGCAATGTCATGCAAAGCATCAATAAATACTTAACTTGTTGCATGTTAATTGATGTTTGTCATATTTCTCTTTGAAACAAACTTGTTATGGCCATTAATTACAGTCAATTACATCTATTGTACTAAGGAAAAGTTATTACTACAGGCAACATTAGTTATGTTGAAATGGACATTTAAGTTCAAAGAAATCTTGGATTATGTTTAATAGATTAATTAATTTAATTTAAATTACCTGACACTTTTGATTAAGCTAAAATAGATTTCCAAATTAAAATAACGACCCTAAACAGTTCAGTCAATTAATAAGTCCAAGTCAACTTAACTGAAACAAAAGGTTTACTCAACTTAATACCTTAATTAAGCTGAAATACATTTACAAGTTCAGACAACTACCTTAAGTAGTTCCACCAACTAACAAATCCAGTTCAACTTAACTGAAACAAAGGGTTTACACAACTGACCATTTTAAGTGAACTGAGATAGATTTGCAGGTTCAAACAACTACCTGAAGGAGTTAAGTCAATTATAAAATCTAAATCAATGAAACTAACGCGGATGTTTACACAACAAGGAATATTTAATGAAGATGACAAATAATTCTTTTTCACTTAACTTAGATTTTTAAGGCAGCCCTTTCACTCATATTTTTAAGTTGAAACAACATGTTACAGTTTACAGTGTAGCGGGCATTTTCCCGGTGGGCCGACGTGCTATTTGGGCTGATAGTTGGCCACTTTTTATTTATTTTAAATATTGGTCTGACCAGCCCATAATACCAGACAGTCGATCACATCGTTAAACACCAACCCCTTTCGCTTTGGTCCAGCCGGAATAAAAAAAAAAAGTCTTGGACGATGTCTTTTTTTTCAAGTTCACAGGCCTTCTTTATTCAGCACTGTCTGGAAAACAGTGATAATCAGATCAATCAACCATGTCTATTATTTCTCTTTCCCTCTCCCTCATTCATGTGTCATCATCCCTCTTAAGTTTTCAGTTTCTACGCTGCTATTTTTATCTTGAATACTGACCAATAATTAAATGCAATAATTAATGCTGCAGGTTCCACTGGTGCCTGGACAGGATCCTGAGACAGTCCTCTTTGGAGCAGAGGCTCAGCGAGTACAGCTGCTCCAACTGAAAGGACACAAAACAAGGAGACAGGGATCAGAAGCAATCCACGAACACCTCAAGCATTTCTGGACGGTCAGACAAAACCAGAGAGCAACCAGGAGGGTGTGCTGTTGGTGTTTCCACTGTTATCACAGAAGCTTTGACCAAATTACAAAAAATACCAATTCTTGTGATACTTCAACAAACTGAAATGTGAGCCATTACTACACACTTTTCACTTTTCTTAAAAAATAGCACACAGGTTCCCATTGCTATCCATATAATAGATTTATTCCCTGCAGCTTCTGGACTTTGTTTAAACCTGAAGAAATGTGAGCTGTTTCCTCTTAAAGACTGCGATGACTCCACCATCTACAATATTCCTATTAAAAACAAACTCTCTTACCTTGGAATTACCATTGTTAAAAATCAGACAGGCAGATGTTCTGAAAATTTGAATATGATTATAGACAAGACGAGGAAAAAACTGGACCAATGGCTTCAAAGAGATTTGTCTTTGAAAGGCAGAGTTTTATTAACAAAGGCAGAGGGGTTGTCTTGTCTTACTTACGCCGCTGCTCCCCTGGCTGTGAAAAACAGATCTGCAGTGCCATTGATAAGCTATTATTTAATTTGATACGGAAGAACAAGACGCATTGTGTGAAAAAATCTGTTGTTATGAACACCTATGACTCTGCTGGTCTAAGCTTTCTTGACTTTACTACCCTCAACAATACCTTTAAAGTTACCTGGATAAAGCAGTTTTTACATAATCCTACATCCACTTGGAACTTTATACCCAAATATATTTTTTCTGCCATTGGACGCCTTGAATATGTGCTATTATCAGGGGTGCACATAACTTTTTTGGTCTGGTACTCAGAGGAGCACCTGGAGATGTTACTTGGTGCTCATTGAGCACGCGAGTCGCGAACCCGCCCCGCAGGATGGATAAAAAAAGGGATACACAGTCAAATAAATTTTCACAAAAACATTTATTCATAATTAAGGTGCATTAACAAATGATGGTGTATGTTAGTCTGTAGAATCAGTAGTGTAAATGAGTGGATGGATGTGTATAGTGTGGTGTAAGGTTGTTGGATGTAAAACAAAAGAAAAAAAAGAAAATCATTTCAACTGGCACCTTTTTAAGCACTGAATGTCTTTTCTGTAAACTCTGAAATCAACACTGTAAAAACTTAAATCAACTGGCTGCTCTACAGCACTTCTCATGCTTGTCAAATGGTGGATGATTGAAATGCTTTGTCCCTATATAAAAGGCGTTGCTTTTATCAGCCATATTGGGATGTTCGCGGCATATTTTGCACCACATCATGGTGCGTTCATCATTGGTTTGGAGCCGACCGACCTGCTGCAGCCACTTTTCCGAGAACACTCTCTTGTTGTGCGGCTCGGGTGGCGGTTCAGTCTGACGTCTTTTTGGAGGTGGTGGTGGAACACCAAAATAGTTACTTAGCGGGGCTTGCTTCTTGGACATTTTGAAGAGTTGTAGACAGCAGCGAACATGTCGGGATTTTCCGGAAAGAAATACCTCTTGCAGCCGCTCCAGCTGTTGGTGCGCATGTGCGTTTCAATGCGTTTGATGCGCCGCGCATCATGCATTTTGGCGGCGCATGCGCACCTGTGCACCAGTTATGTGCACCCCTGGTTATTATGTAATTCTAAAATAGAAAAACTTCCCATAACTCTATCAAACTTTCACAAGCAAATGCTGTTGGCGTGGTCCTTAATCTATAAACACAACTTCTCGCCTCACAGATGCTTCATTTGGAATAATCAACATATCAAATATAAAAACAACTCTTTATTTTTTAATTGCTGCTTTAATAATAACATAGTTTTAGTTACCCAGCTACTCAATGATAATGGAAATCTGCTGAATTACACAGAATTCTTCCAAACATATGGTATTCCTGTTACCCCCAAAGACTTTGCAATTGTAATGGATGCCATTCCTTCTGGTATCCTGATGCTCTTAAGAGGTTCTGGAAAACCAGTTTGTCCTCCTTTAGACCCTACATTAACATCAGTGGGGATGTGTCTCTCTGTCAAAACTAAGAAAAAAAATGGTCTCATCAGATCATTGTTTCAAACTGATGTTACTACTACCCCATATGTTGTTCAGTACTGCTCTAATATTGTTCATGGATTGAACTGGATCCAAAAATGGAATCTTCCAGACAAATATTTGATGACAAACAAAGTTAGAGAAGTGTCTTACAAATGAATCCATAAATACTATCCTGCCAAACACTATTTGCTGAGATTTGGGAGGGATGTATGTGTGAACTGTTCTTTGTGTGGATCTGAGCCTGAAACTATGTTGCACCTGTTCTGGAACTGTCATTATACTGCCACCTGCTGGACAGAAGTACTGCATTACATCACACTGAAGACTGACTCAGACTTCCTTTTGGAATGGAACAATATACTTTTTGGGGTTCATGATGTTAAAAGTAAAAAACAAAAAGAACTGTATGTCATAAACTTAATAATAATATTGGTAAATATCACATACACAAAGCCAAATTTAGTCCCTCAACCCCCTGTTTTATTGCATTGCAAAAGGAAACAGAACAGTACATGGAAAGTATTTGTGACTCTAACAATAAGAAAGCTATGAAAACAAACCACTTGTGCTCTTTATTTTCTGTATTTATCTAATAGCCTACCCCCTGGCTGATGTCCAATTGTTTGTACCAATGTCCATTATAATAACTGCTTTTGTAATGAAAAGATTTTTATTAATTTAAAAAACAAAAAAAAAGACACACGACCGGGGTCCTGCGTAGATCCCACCACCTCAGTTTTGCTGGCCTTAGTATTTCCTGTGTTTTATTTTGTTCATTATTGTTAGATTTAGTGTGTGTGTGTGTGTGTGTGTGTGTGTGTGTGTGTGTGTGTGTGTGTGTGTGTGTGTGTGACAGACATGTGTATTGGACATTTGTGAAAATACGGAACAACTCGCGTCCCGTATTGGTTCAATACGGGACGCAACATTTAATTGTCAATTAAAGGACGATTCCGTATTTTACGGGACGGGTGGCAACCCTACCTATAATTGAGCTTGAACAGCCAATTGTGTGGAGAGATTGCTGCCCCATACAAAATAAAACAAATATAGAACAGAAATATGTCAGCTAAGACGCGACATTAATGATCCGTTAATGTCAGGAAGCACCCAACAAGCCATAGCTTCGATGAGCCACAGACGAACGGAGTTCGATTCACCTGATCTAATAAGCAATTGATGAAACACTGAAAAAACACTTTAAAAACCTTCTCATGGTCATTTTTTAAGCCGAATTACTCAACAGAGCCTACTGATTACTTTCCCAGATCGAAAACACGCGGACCGACGCAGATTTTGGAGAAAAAGCGAGATAACTTTAAATTTGTGGATTTTTGACTGGGGTTCGGCGAGCCCCGCAGCGTCCCGTCGGAGTCCTCACTTCGGGACGAAAGCGACTGCCACACTGTCAAAAACAGTTATATTTCTCCGTAGATTTTACAAATAGATCATAAACTATCACTGAGTTTTAGGCGTGTTATTCAAATGTGTACTTTTTCCATAATGAGTCTTACCTGGACACAGTTTCATGCAAACGATGTCCTCGTGCGCCTGAGGTGAACGGCAGAGTCCCGTGATCTTGCTGGGCAGGTGGAGGTCTGCTATCCTGCACGTTCACATGCAAGCAGATTGACAGTGTGTTATCTACTAATTTCCTTATCTGAGGAGGGTGGACCACAAAAAAATATCTTATTACTTAATTTCAGCTCTTTCATTCCTTCATTTTCATTTTTCTGTGTACAGTTAGAGAGAGAGAGAATGACAGACAGATGCTCAGCGTTTTGGCCTATCCTGCTTTTGCGACTGAGGCTGTCGTTTGCACTGTTGGCCACTAGATGGAGACAAATGATAAGGCTTGGCAGACTCAGCCGGTCCTCTGGAGCCAGCTCCTAAGAGATTTCTGAATGATAGAAATCAGGCAAACACACAGGATTAAGCAGCTGTATGTGCCGTGACAGACAAAGAGACCCCCCCTCTTTCTGTTTGTTTTATCCCCTCACCTGTCAAATCTGTCTCTTCTCTGTCGTTTGCATTTTCAACGTTACTTTAATAATTATAATTATAATAATAATAATAGCCCTGCAATCGGCTGGCGACCGGTTCAGGGTGTACCCCGCCTCTCGCCCATTGTAGCTGGGATAGGCTCCAGCCCCCCGCAACCCCGAAAGGGATAGGCGGTATAGATAATGGATGGATAATAATAATAATAGGGGCCTCACCAACCTCATCATCGTGCGAGGTGGGGTTCCGGAGATGCGACCCCCCACAAGCCATTATTTTGGCCATATCTCTGGAACGGTAGGTGGGAACATCTTGGTTTCAAGTCTCTTCCTGTCAAAAGATATTCACAAATGTATACAAGAAAGTAGCAAAAAATACAGACAGGAATAAAATACAATATAAATAAGCAGAACATAAACAGACATTTACATGAAAAATGTGTGCAGTTTTAGGTGATAAGTACATGTAAACAATAAGCACAATGTGCAGTATTGCAGTAGTGCAGATCCTATTTTTAGTATTTACTTTTTAATGACATTGATCTCCTAATAAAAATTGTAATAATAATAATAATAATAACTAGACAATTTCCCCCTGGGAAATTTTGAAAGGGCCATGGGGGCTACCGCCGGACAATACGAACAGCTGCTAATGCTAAGCTAACATTATCATGTCAAATAACACTATAAAAACATATGAACCATCATTAGAATGCCTTAAACAATCGTTTTAACCAAAGTTAGCATATTAGCATGCTAAGCTAACATTAGCATGTCAAATAACATGTTAAAAACATCTGAACCATTATTAGAATGACTTTAACAATCACTTTAGCCAATGTTAGCATGTTAGCATTGTGGCTAATGCTAACAGGGCAACATCATTCATTACCTCACTAACAGGCTGTGGCTCTTTGTCAAGCCACTGCATAGCTGCAGCTGAAGCTACATATGTGTGTGTGGGAGAGGAGTGCTGAGGTTGCCACAGCAACTTGAGGTGGCCTGATCAATGATGTCACCCACTCAGACACAGGTGCAGACACACATGCATTGTATCGGAGGCAATGAGCAGCAGAGACAGAAACGTCTGAATTTAGCCTCTGCGTACCCCTCGAACAAACGCTTCTCACGTGAAGAACGAAAGTCCTATTGCCAAAATTTCTTCACCATCAGAGCTACAAGGCTTTGCTGTACACACTGATCACTTTCTTTTTCCGCTGGGGTCAAAAATGCGGATTTTACAGCAGTTAAAAACATGGTTGGTTTCTGTTTCTCCTGTTTTTGATTTGTATTGGACCTTATGGGCGAGGTCAGAGGTACTCTCCTCACTCAGAGGCTCATATATCAAAAACCGTAAGTTCTATCGCTTAGCCAGGCACATCGTGAGAATCAGCGCAAGCAGCACTACAACTCTGGAAATTTTCACGTGCGTAGATCGAAATTTGTGCTTTGGAGGAGCGTGGAAAGAAAAAGTTTCAGACAATTTTCAGAGCTTCTCTCCACTCTGGCAGTTAATCCCCTCCACTCTGGCGTGAACATTCCGTGCAATACACACCCATTATAAACTCACAATTTCTCCCAAAACGCTCACGGTCATTAAACAACGACTGCTCAAAAACTCTACAACCTATCAAAACGAAATTTAATACACTCACTAATAGACAAGACTTGTGTCTACGTTTAAAAGTTGGAATGGAGTCTCTAGGTGAAAGTATGCCAGAGCAGTAGTCCGTTGAAAAAGGGGAGATTTTGTTGCATTTTTCTGCTCGTCCCATTCATTTCTTAAGGGATTTTTTCGTGCGTTTTTCGCGTCTTGGGCGAAGCCCCTGCTGTGTTCAGGGCAAAAGCACTGGATCACTAATAACAGTTAATGTTCAAGGACGAAGCACACACCAAGAAATGAACTTGGGACATGGGAGCAAGACTGGTGTGTTCAGTGCCCCCGAATTAGGGGGCGCACTTTTCAGGCCATGGATGTGCTGTCGATGTGTGTTTTTGTTTGTGCAGCTGCTTGATTTCTATCATTCATAAATCTCTCAGGAGCTGGCTCTACAGCAGGCATGTCCAAACTATTGCACAAAGGGCCGAGTGGCTGAAGGTTTTCTTTCCAACCAAGCAGCAGCACACCAGACTTGACTCATTTCATCAGCTGATCTCAGTCTGCAGACAGCTGATTGGTCAGACTGCATCCTCTTGATTGGTTGGAGGAAAAACCTGCAGCCACACGGCCCTTTGTGGAATAGTTTGGACATGCCTGCTCTGGAGGATTCTCTGGGTGCCTTTCATTACGTTGAATTGTGCCTCCTCGTCTCCTCGCTCCTTCGTCGACCCGGAAGTCGTTTCCCCTCCATCATGATGAAGGATCTTCCAATTGCTTAAATGTACCTGAAGGAGACGAGGAGCGAGGAGAGAGGAGGCTTCTGAAGGAGATCAGAGTGAGGATACACCGGTGTAGCCTACGCGGAAGTAGGCTATTATTTAAGGGGCGTGTCGTATGAAACGCAATATCACGCACCGTCAGTCTGTGCTCGATATATCTGGCACTTTAGGATATAAAGGTGACTTTAACTACGAATACTTGTGGCATCACACAGAGCAGCTTTTTTTCTTTCTTTTATTTTTATTTTTTGAGTGATCGTCAAACAACACAAACCCATACATATATTAGATTATTTAAAAGAAAGTTTAAATGATTCGCATATTTAAAGCAAATTACAAAATTAAAGACTACTGTGTGTTTTTAGAAATTGTTCTTAAATAAAGGCTTCTATGTGCGTTCAGCTGCAGTCCCTTTGACAGCTAATACAGCTGTGCAAACGTCATCAGACCCGGGGGTATTCCAGAAAGTGGGTTATGTGAAAACTCAGAGTAAGTTAAGCCTGAGATGAGGGAAACTCTGAGTTTTCTGTTCCAGAAAGAGAGGTAACTGAAACTCTGAGTCAGTCACCATGGTAACAGATTCTGTGAACATAACCTGCTCGCTGGCAGGTTTACTTTAAGAAACCCTGAGTTTCTACCTGTCTCCACATGAAGAAAGCTGTTAGACATGGATTGCCCGTTCATTCCCAATCCGATTGATATCGAAGCCCAACTGATTCGAAACGCTTTACGTCACGAGAGAATCTTCCGACCGAGTTTAGGTGTCCTGTCATTTCCAGAGGAATATCTGTTCAAACGCTACCGCTTTTCATCAAACGGTATAATTTATCTGGATAACATTCTCCGGCCATACATCACCAACCTCACACACCGCGGACATGCGCTCACATCACAGCAAATTTTACGCATAGTGCTACGTTTTTCTTTTTGCAAACGGTAGTTTTTTGTACAATATTGAGGATGCAGAGCACTTCAGAAAGGCAACAGTGTGTAGAGCTGTGAGGAAAGTGACCTCGCACTGAAACGCCTATGATGGTAGCAATGATGGTAGAGACTGGTGACTGATGTAGAAATCATATATTCTCTTATTTTAAATTATGATATACATTCTGCTGCGACCTCAGAGTGTGTTCAGTAGCTTAATTAGCTGGTATTTTGCAGGGCTTCCAAATGTGATAGGATGCATAGATGGGACACAAATTCCCATTACAGCACCTGCAGAACACAAAGGGCACTATGTGAATAGAAAATCCTTTCAGAGCATCAATGTCCAGGTTTATGACCTACCATCTTAAAAATTTTGTACATGAAAATGTATACATTACAATACACTGTAACACATGTCATTCTCTGCACTGTGAAGATCATATGTGATGCAGCTTACATCATTACAAATGTAGAAGCCAGGTGGCCTAGCTCTGTACATGACTCCTGGATCTACTGGGAGTGTAGTCTGAGCAACAGATTTGCACGAGGTAAGGAAGCTAAAACTTGTACAAATGTTCTTTGTCTCCCTTTTTAATACACTCAAATGTGTCCTCTATAATTACAGGAGTGCTTGATACTGGGGGGTTGAGGCTATCCATGTCAGCCCACTCTGTTGACCCCTTACCCTGACCCTGAGCCAGGGCCCCAACAACGTTTTAATGTGGCCCACTGCAGGACTAGAGCCTGGGTTGAGATGGCCATAGGCATACTCAAATCCAGGTTCCAGTGCCTGTGTTAGCTCAGGGTCATCCCAGAGAGGGCATGTGACATCATTGTGGCATGTGTTGTTCTCCATAATATTGCAACTATTAGAGGAGAGCAACACCCTGTTGTACAAATTAATGACCCTGAGGATGACCATCCCATCCACCCTGCAGACGTCCAGGATGGAAGGGCTGTAAGGGACCTAAACAGCAGAAACTACTTTTGATTAAAACAGTCAAATAATGACAAATTCACATGTGGTTTGGTCTTCTTTATTCCCTAAAAGTACAGAAGCAGCAGTCAGGATTTGTAATATAGTTCCATCCATTAACATATTTCACCTGTGAAGTGCATCCACCTCAACTGGAGTTCCAGTAATAGAATTTCAAGGTCTGTTTTTCTAATCTGCCGATCCAAATAGACCATTTCCTTTTCACTTTTCTCTATACTCTTCATGAGGTCGACTCTATACAACTCCTTCACTGGTAACTGGGAAACTTATGGATGACATTTAAATCCTACAGTTCTACATACAGATTTAACATGGTGTTGACCAAAAATCTGACTGTGTCAAGCTGCCCTGTGGAAGTTGATGGACGCTCCTCCTGCTGATGCCCAGTCGTTCTGTTGAAGGACAAGAATGTGCTAGTTGTTTGTCCATTATCTATGCTCATCACTTCAGTGTACATGTCCAACTCCACATTCCACTCCAGAATGTAAAGGAATGTGAATGGGCAGAGCACTGCCAGTAGCTCTACATAATATTAAGACACACTTCAGTAGGCCTCTCTGGATTGCTCCCTGTGGCAGCAGACAGTGTTTCATCATCATCATCATCATCATCATCATCCTCCTGTGATGAAGGAAAATATACTGTTTCAGAATACTTTGGTGGTTGAGGTGGTCCTCCACCCATTTTTCGGGCCTCTGCCATCTCTCTGTTGGCTGAGCAGAACTCAAATGTTAATCTTTTTTTTTTTTAATTAGTATTTTATTGAGTGTTCGTGGACACATCGTCACATTTTAAATGACCTCAATACCTATAAAATAAAAATGTGTAAACATTGTATCAAGTGTTAATCTACTAAGTGGGATATTAAGTGAGATGACATGTTAAAACAACATGTTGTTAGGGGTTTAAATTACTACTTGAAGTCGCCAATGAATTAATATTCACTTTGTTTAATAGCCTAAGTCAATTAAAAAAATAAAATTAAAATCAAAGTGAGGTACAATCATAGCCTAGCAAAATATGCCTTACCTTTTTGAATGATGTTTTTATATTTCATTTTTCGCTGATTCTTTCTCCCCTGTTGGATTGCACCTAAATGAAAATCAGATTTTATTCCTACTTACATTCATAACTGTATGCTACGATCTTAAGTACGGTTAAATGTTAAGTCAATGGAATAGTACATTCAAACTTACACGTTGTCTCGGGTAGCAGTTTTCTCCCATGCCGTTTCTCTCTCCTTCGCTGCTGCAGCGGTGATATATTTACGCCGAAATATGTGCTCATACTCCACATAGGCCTGCAATAAGACCTCCAACTCCATCGGGGTAAAATAACTTGATCTTTCTTTCTTTTTTTCTTTGTTTTTTTTTTCAGTTGTCATGGTGACTCGTGGTATCGGGGCTCTATTGATGATGGCTTTTTATAGTGGTTATGCACGCGCACAACTCAAGGTTAACATATTCAGAGTTGATTGAACTAACTCAGATCAGCTGTTCTGGAACCGGATACTCAGAGTTTCCCATCTCACAGTAAGTCAACTCAGAGTTCAGAGATAAACTCAGAGTTTGTTGAACCTCCGACCTGGAATACCCCCCAGCTCTCTGTATCCTCCTCAAGAAGGGCAGAGGTGAATCCACGCATCCCAACAGACAATAAAACAGCATAAAAAAGGAAATCAACAACATATGTGTCTACGTGATATCATACAAAAAGACTATGACAAATAATATTGCCTTGGCAAGGATGGCTCATGCTGGTGATAACAAATTTCTCCGAAAGAAGCACGTGTAAGCTGTTGGTTAGGGGGAACATTGAACTTTGCTCCATCAGGCCCGTGTGTGCAAAGAAAAGTATATCCATTGATTGACTTGTCTCCGTTGGAAATCAGATTTGTTGGAGTGAAGAATAAAAGCGGCCTCGACATTTGGAAAGACATGAAAGGAGCGAGCCCTCACACCCCAGAGTGTACATAGCGAGGGCACATGTATAAAAAGCTTGTGCGCATCAGCCTTTGTGGCTTACGGCCATACCAGCCTGACAACGAGCCTTGATTGCAATCAGGTGCGACAGAGCAGGTGGAGTGAAGCGTGACAGAGTGAAAGTTTCTGAGTGTTTGAGTAGTTTTCCTTATCAATTTTTTTGATAAGTTTAATTTCGGAAGATTTTTTACCCCCCAGCAGCCTTTGCTGTTTGGGGGGGAGTTTTCATTTTGTGATTTTTTTGCGGTAAATGTCCCTGAGAGACCGCATGGTTTTGAACAAAGAACTGAAGAACGGCACTGAAAGGAGAATGGATGGTGACACAAACAAAGGAGACGAAAGACTGGAGCGTGAGAGAGCGGAGGAACTGAAGGAAAAGAGAGCAGAGACGGAGGGGACGCAGAAGGAAAGTCTGAAAGACAACATGGACACACGAGACAAGGAACAACATAAAGCAACGGAGCCACGCTACAGTAAGGAGCTGACAGTTGTGGTAGAGCTGATCGGTGAGGACAAAATCACACTAATGGAATTATTAAGAGCTACACAGGACATTTGTGGACTGGTAGAGGGTTGCAGATACACAGGAATCAACAAATATGAAATAACTATGAATCAACAACACGGGAAAGATAGACTGCTGGATGGATTTAAAATTAAGAGCACAAGGGTGATGGCAAAGGAACTCACAAACAATGAAATGGTGGTTTCGTTCATAGGGCTGCCAGTATATATCACAGACCAGGAAATACATCAAAAACTGTTGGACTGGGGGGTGAAGGCAGTTTCGCCCATCAGGAGGAGGATGTGGCCAGGGACAAGAGTGGTGGAGGGGACACGTTATGTTAAGGTGCAGTTCACAGACACAGTTAAATCACTGCCATATTCAACACGCTTTCACACGGAGACAGGTGCACAGTTTTTTAGGGTGATACATGACCGTCAACAGAAGGTGTGTAGGATGTGTCTACAACCTGGACACATTCTGCGGGAGTGTCCAGACTTTTTGTGCAGAAGATGTGGGAAACAAGGACACTATGCAAGGGAGTGCGACAGGGATGAGCAGCAGAGAGGATGTGAGAGAGGGAGCGAAGAGACGCCCGATGAAGAGGAGGGGGGGCGGCAGGCTGAAGGAGGTGGACGTGAGGACGCTGGAGCCGAGCCGGACAATGAGGGAGAAGACGGTGAGCAGACTGGAGCGGAGGAGAGCGATGTGGGAGGAGGTGGCAGCGGAGACCAGGAGAAGGAGGACGGAGTGCAGGATGGAGAAGAAGAGGACGAAAGGATAGTGGAGGAGACACCGATGGGAGCTGGAGGACAGATGGAAATGGAAGAGATCAGTAGCAGCATGGACGGTGTGGTGAAAGAGCTGGACGGAGGAGAGGAGAGAGGTGAAATGATGGAAAGAAGGAGACGAGGGGGGGAGAATGGAGGGAACAATGGTGGGACTAAGAGGGGAAATAAAGGGGGAAATAGGGGGTCACGGGAGAACACTGAGGAAGGGGGACGAGGGTGGGTGTGGGAAGTTTCTGACATAACAGGGAGTGAGGGGGATGATATGGATGAGGTGGCTGATAACAGGAAAAGACCGCTGGGGAGGAAAGATAAAAGACAAGGTAAAGTTAAAAAAAAGTGTGATGATGATGTTTGAAATTCTTTTCTGGATTTTTTTTTCCCTTTATGATTAGCATCTCTTCTCTCAATGCTAATGGGCTGAGAGACAGCAACAGGAGACAGCAGACCTTGCTGGTGTGTGAGGCAGACATCATATGTTTACAGGAAACACACTGGGATGATGGATGTATGAGAGAGATTGAGAAGGAATGGATGGGAGAGATGTATGTGAATAATGGGAGTGTAAAATCCAGGGGGGTGGCAATTTTAGTGAAAAGGGGAGTGGTTGAGAACGTCAGAGAGTGTGTGGATGATGGGAATGGAAGAGTGATAGGGATTAATTTTGAGTATATGAGTAAAGAGTTCAGACTGTTGAATGTGTATGCACCAAATGAGGAGAAAGAAAGGAGGAGTTTTTTTGAGGCACTGGGAGGGTTGTGTGATGAGAACTGTTTGGTAGTGGGTGACTTTAATGTGTGGCGTGGAAGGTTGGATGCGTCTGCAAGCGTTTGTTTTAAAAATGATTCATCCAGGAGGGCTTTGGAAGAAGTTATGAGGGTGAATGGGCTGATTGATGTGTGGAGAGAGAGGAATCCAGAAGGGAGGTGTTTTTCAAGAAGACAGGTGGTGAAGGGGGTGTTAAAACAGAGCAGGATTGATTTAGTATTGTGCACAAAGGGAACAGCTGATATGATCGGGAGGATAGATTATAAGGTTACTGCACTGAGCGATCACATGGTGGTGGGCTTTAGTTTAGGTCAAGGTTTTAAGAGGAAAGGTGGGGGTGTGTGGTGTTTGAATGGTGGATTGTTGAAGGATGAAAGGTACAAAAATAAAGTGAGAGAATGTATAATGAGGAGGAAGAATGAGCGTATGTATGAGGAGGATACAGGGACGTGGTGGGAGAGTGTAAAGGAAGAGATAAAGAAATTGAGCATAGGATACAGCAGAGGGAGGAATAGGGTGGAGAGAGAGAGAGAGAGAAGGTTAAGAGAAGAGTTAGCTAAGGAGGCAGAGAGGGCAGATAAGGAGGAAGGTCGCGATTTGGGAGAATACATTAGAATTAAAGATGAGCTGAAGGAGATAGAACAGAAGAGGTGCCAGGGAGCCATAGTTAGAAGCAGAGCTAGAAATGTGATCGAGGGAGAGAAATGTACAGGGTTCTTCTTGGGGTTAGAAAGGGCAAAGCAGAAGAAGTGCTATTTAGAACAGGTGGAGGGTAAGGATGGAGAGAAGATCACAGATTTTGTGGGGATAGTTGAAAGGATAGAGAGTTTTTACAGGGAGTTATTTAGGAAAGAGGAGGTAGAGGAAGAGAGCAAGAGACAGGTATTGGATAAGATGAAAGCTAGGATCAGTGAGGAGGACAGGGAGATGTGTGAGGGAGAAATAGGGACGGGAGAAATCGAGGCAGCGATAGGTGGATTAGGAAGGAACAAGAGTCCAGGGTTAGATGGCTTAATAGGCGAATTTTACATAGAATTTAAAGTAGAATTATTACCAGTGTTGGATAGATTGTTTAGATGGATTGAAGAGAAAAATGAAATGCCGGTTAGTATGGTGACAGCAGTAGTTAGTATTATACATAAAAAAGGGAGTAGGGATAGATTAGAAAACTATAGACCAATTAGTATGTTGAATAGTGATTATAAAATACTAGCAAGAGTGTTAGCTAACAGGATAAAGAGGGTCATAGGGACGGTGGTGGGATGCACACAGGCTTATAGTATACCAGGTAGGGATATAGCGGACACAATATGTAGCATAAGGGACACAATAGATTATATGAAGAGGAATGGAGGAGGGATAGTTGTAAGCTTAGACTTAAATAAGGCATTTGATAGGGTAGATCATGGATATTTATACGGGGTGTTAGGAAAAGCGGGTTTTGGGCATAGGTTGGTTGGGTGGATTAGAAGGTTGTATGATAGGGCAGTTAGTTGTGTTAAAATAAATGGGTTAGTCACAGACACATTCAGGTTAGAGAGGTCGGTGAGGCAGGGGTGTCCGTTGTCAGCTCTGCTGTACTCTTTATCGGCAGAGCCGCTGGCGGCGCTGCTGGCGGGTAATGACAACATCAAGGGCATAGAGTTACCAGGAGGACGGGTGAGTTTGTTATATCAATACGCAGATGACACGACGGTTACAGTCAGAGATAAGGAAAGTGTGGTGGAGCTATTGAAGAGTGTAGAGATGTATGGGAGAGCATCAGGGGCAAAACTAAATGTAGAAAAGTCAGAAATCATGTATATAGGTGGAGGGAGAGAAGGGAGGGTGGAGATAGGACTAAAAGAGAAGAAGGACTATTTCAGGGTGTTGGGAGTGAATTTGGGGATAGAGGACAGAGAAGGGAGAGATATGCAGTTTGAGGGGATAGTGAATGGCATTAGGAAGACGTTAGGGTTTTGGAAGCTTAGAGGGCTGAAGCTGAAAGGCAAGGTGGTGGTTGTGAATGCACTGATAATGAGTAAGCTTGTGTATGTGATGAATGTGCTAGATGTGCCTGAGAGGGTGGTGAAGGAGGTGGAGAAAATGGTGGGTGAGTTCTTGTGGGGTGGGAGGGGAGTCAGGATAGCTAGAGAGGTGTTGGAAAATGAGTATAAGGATGGAGGGTTGAAACTGATTAATGTAGAAAAGAAAAAGAAAGCACTGAGGGTGAAAATGATGGTGAGGTTATTAAAGAATAGAACAGATCACATATGGAAGATTTTTTTAGAGGAGGCAATTAACAAATGTGGTGGATGTGGTGAGAGTGGAGTGTTTATGGAGCTGAAGAAAGGAATGTTGAGTGGAGTGTCTGAGTTTTACAAAGAAGTACTGGGAGCCTGGGGAGAGTTTGTGAAATGTGTGCAGTATGACTGTAAGAATGTGAAACAGGTGTGGAAGCAACCAGTGTTCCTAAATCCCAAAATCACATCTGAAGGGAACACAATATATAACAGGGTGTTATGGAGAGCAGGGTTTAGGCTGGTGAGGGATTTAGTTTATGAGTACGTACCAGGGTTTATGAGGGCTCAGGTGCTGGTAGATGAGGTGAGGGAAAAGGGTGATGATATGTGGTTGGGCACGGCTGAAGGGGTGATGGAAAAGATTAAGGATGGGATGCCGCGAGAATGGCTCAGTATGATTGGGAGAGAGGCTGTGGTGGAGGAAGGAGGTGAAATGGAACTGTATGTGGGGGAAGGCGAGAGGAGAGTGAGTCTGATGAGTGTGACAACAAGAGTGATGTATAGATGCCTAAGGGGGAGAGAAGTGAGGAGACCAGCTGCAGAGAAAGTATGGGAGAGGGTAATGGTTGATATGGATGTAAAGAAAATTTGGGAGAATCTGAGAGTGAAGTGGAACAGTAGTGAATGTGAAAATTTTGATTTTCTTCTGCGTCACAACAGAGTGTTTAATAATTTAATAATCAGTAAGTTTGATGCGAATGTGAAGAGGGAATGTGATGTGTGCAGTGTGGCAGTAGAAACATGTATGCACGAGTTTGTTGAATGTGGTGAGCTGGGGGAATATTTTGGGAAAATGAAAGAGTTAATCAGCAGATGTTGGGTGGGAGGGCTGGTGGAGAGAATGGAGTGGAGAGAGCTGTGGTTGTTTGGGGTGACTGGAAAGGTGAAAGGATGCAATGTGAACTTGCTAAACTATGTGTTGAGCCATGCAAGGTTTGCTGTCAAGCTGAGGAGGAATATAGCCCATTATGAAGAGAAGAGAGTGGATGTGTGGAGAGTGTTCAAGAGTGTAACAAAAAGGGACATAAAGGTGATTTTTAGTTATGTTGGGGAGGAGGAATTTGTCACTGGATTTGTGGAAGGGAGTACATTTATTGAGATTGGGGCTGATAGGACACTGATATTTGATTTTGATTAAAGATTTGTTATCACAGAATATTGTATGAGTTATTTTCATTGTATTAGGGCAGACTGCAGTCTGTGTCATATCTTTTTTTTTTTTTTTTAATTTATTTATTTTTTTTTATTTTTTTTTTTATTTTTTTTTTTTTTATGTGATCTTGTTTTAGGTTGGCGGCTTATGGACTCTTTGCTGATGTGGTGGATTAAATGTACCACTGTCCTGAGTTGGGGGGATTTTGTACAATGACCTGCCTCACTGTTATTGACCTTGCATTTAAATTTGTCAGACATTAGGTCAAGTTACATAAGACATTTTGCCAGCTGTTTTTTTTTTGTGTTTGGAGATGGGAAAAGATGTATTAATATGTACACTATGTGCAAAGTATGTAAGATATGATGTGTGTAAATAATTTGTATATTTTTTACATAATAAAGAAAAAAAAAAAAAACAACGCCCGATCTCATCCGATCTCGGAAGCTAAGCAGGGTCGGGCCTGGTTAGTACTTGGATGGGAGACCGCCTGGGAATACCAGGTGCTGTAAGCCTTTTCTGGTGCTGTAAGCCTTTTCTTCTCGACTTCGGTGCAATGGCCGTCCACACTGAGAAGAAAGTAGCACCACGGAACAGGGGGCTTGCAACACACAAGTGAAACCATGAGAGGCTGCTCCCGCAGAACAGGAGCAGAAAAGAAGCATATATAACCACCTGGCAGTTTGTGCTAGAATGGAAAGCTTATACTTGTTTGAAAGAAGAGAATCTAAGCTTTAAAATGAGGTGTTACTCAAGTTAATCAGACCTTGCTAACCCATGGCACAGGTGAAATAATACAGACCTCATTTTAAAGCTTAGATTTGACCTTCTGACCCAGCTCTGAACGCGGCCTGAAATTGACCAAACTAAATATTTAATTGCCAACTGGCAGTTTGTGCTAGAATGGAAAGCTTATACTTGTTTGGAGTGTGTGCGCACAAGTACAGGAAGATAAAATATATAAATAAATAAATATATAAATAAATAAAATAAATAAAGCCTGCAGGTCTTTAACAGGTTAACATTCATCCTCTCTCTGTCCTCCTCTCCCTTCTCTGTCCTCCTCTCCCTTCTCTGTCCTCCTCTCCCTTCTCTGTCCTCCTTCCTCTTCTCTGTCCTCCTCTCCCTTCTCTGTCCTCCTTCCTCTTCTCTGTCCTCCTCTCCCTTCTCTGTCCTCCTCTCCCTTCTCTGTCCTCCTTCCTCTTCTCTGTCCTCCTCTCCCTTCTCTGTCCTCCTCTCCCTTCTCTGTCCTCCTTCCTCTTCTTTGTCCTCCTCCCTCTTCTCTGTCCTCCTTCCTCTTCTCTGTCCTCCTTCCTCTTCTCTGTCCTCCTCTCCCTTCTCTGTCCTCCTCTCCCTTCTCTGTCCTCCTTCCTCTTCTCTGTCCTCCTCCCTCTTCTCTGTCCTCCTCCCTCTTCTCTGTCCTCCTCTCCCTTCTCTCGCCTCTTCCCTCTTCTTTGTCCTCCTTCCTCTTCTCTGTCCTCGTTCCTCTTCTCTGTCCTCCTCCCTCTTCTTTGTCCTCCTCCCTCTTCTCTGTCCTCCTCTCCCTTCTCTCGCCTCTTCCCTCTTCTCTGTCCTCCTTCCTCTTCTCTGTCCTCCTCTCCCTTCTCTCGCCTCTTCCCTCTTCTTTGTCCTCCTCCCTCTTCTCTGTCCTCCTCTCCCTTCTCTGTCCTCTTCCCTCTTCTGTGTCCTCCTCCCTCTTCTTTGTCCTCCTTCCTCTTCTTTGTCCTCCTCCCTCTTCTTTGTCCTCCTCCCTCTTCTCTGTCCTCTTCCCTCTTCTCTGTCCTCCTCCCCCTTCTCTCGCCTCTTCCCTCTTCTTTGTCCTCCTTCCTCTTCTCTGTCCTCCTCCCTCTTCTTTGTCCTCCTCCCTCTTCTCTGTCCTCTTCCCTCTTCTCTGTCCTCCTCTCCCTTCTCTCGCCTCTTCCCTCTTCTTTGTCCTCCTCCCTCTTCTTTGTCCTCCTCTCCCTTCTCTGTCCTCCTTCCTCTTCTTTGTCCTCCTCCCTCTTCTCTGTCCTCCTTCCTCTTCTCTGTCCTCCTCCCTCTTCTCTGTCCTCCTCCCTCTTCTCTGTCCTCCTCTCCCTTCTCTGTCCTCTTCCCTCTTCTCTGTCCTCCTCCCTCTTCTCTGTCCTCCTCCCTCTTCTCTGTCCTCCTTCCTCTTCTTTGTCCTCCTTCCTCTTCTCTGTCCTCCTCCCTCTTCTCTGTCCTCTTCCCTCTTCTTTGTCCTCCTTCTGCTTCTCTGTCCTCCTTCCTCTTCTCTGTCCTCCTTCCTCTTCTTTGTCCTCCTTCCTCTTCTCTGTCCTCCTCCCTCTTCTCTGTCCTCCTCCCTCTTCTCTGTCCTCCTTCCTCTTCTCTGTCCTCCTCCCTCTTCTCTGTCCTCTTCCCTCTTCTTTGTCCTCCTTCTGCTTCTCTGTCCTCCTCCCTCTTCTCTGTCCTCCTTCCTCTTCTTTGTCCTCCTTCCTCTTCTCTGTCCTCCTTCCTCTTCTTTGTCCTCCTCCCTCTTCTCTGTCCTCCTTCCTCTTCTCTGTCCTCCTTCCTCTTCTCTGTCCTCCTCTCCCTTCTCTGTCCTCCTCTCCCTTCTCTGTCCTCCTTCCTCTTCTCTGTCCTCCTCCCTCTTCTCTGTCCTCCTCCCTCTTCTCTGTCCTCCTCTCCCTTCTCTCGCCTCTTCCCTCTTCTTTGTCCTCCTTCCTCTTCTCTGTCCTCGTTCCTCTTCTCTGTCCTCCTCCCTCTTCTTTGTCCTCCTCCCTCTTCTCTGTCCTCCTCTCCCTTCTCTCGCCTCTTCCCTCTTCTCTGTCCTCCTTCCTCTTCTCTGTCCTCCTCTCCCTTCTCTCGCCTCTTCCCTCTTCTTTGTCCTCCTCCCTCTTCTCTGTCCTCCTCTCCCTTCTCTGTCCTCTTCCCTCTTCTGTGTCCTCCTCCCTCTTCTTTGTCCTCCTTCCTCTTCTTTGTCCTCCTCCCTCTTCTTTGTCCTCCTCCCTCTTCTCTGTCCTCTTCCCTCTTCTCTGTCCTCCTCCCCCTTCTCTCGCCTCTTCCCTCTTCTTTGTCCTCCTTCCTCTTCTCTGTCCTCCTCCCTCTTCTTTGTCCTCCTCCCTCTTCTCTGTCCTCTTCCCTCTTCTCTGTCCTCCTCTCCCTTCTCTCGCCTCTTCCCTCTTCTTTGTCCTCCTCCCTCTTCTTTGTCCTCCTCTCCCTTCTCTGTCCTCCTTCCTCTTCTTTGTCCTCCTCCCTCTTCTCTGTCCTCCTTCCTCTTCTCTGTCCTCCTCCCTCTTCTCTGTCCTCCTCCCTCTTCTCTGTCCTCCTCTCCCTTCTCTGTCCTCTTCCCTCTTCTCTGTCCTCCTCCCTCTTCTCTGTCCTCCTCCCTCTTCTCTGTCCTCCTTCCTCTTCTTTGTCCTCCTTCCTCTTCTCTGTCCTCCTCCCTCTTCTCTGTCCTCTTCCCTCTTCTTTGTCCTCCTTCTGCTTCTCTGTCCTCCTTCCTCTTCTCTGTCCTCCTTCCTCTTCTTTGTCCTCCTTCCTCTTCTCTGTCCTCCTCCCTCTTCTCTGTCCTCCTCCCTCTTCTCTGTCCTCCTTCCTCTTCTCTGTCCTCCTCCCTCTTCTCTGTCCTCTTCCCTCTTCTTTGTCCTCCTTCTGCTTCTCTGTCCTCCTCCCTCTTCTCTGTCCTCCTCCCTCTTCTTTGTCCTCCTTCCTCTTCTCTGTCCTCCTCCCTCTTCTCTGTCCTCCTCCCTCTTCTCTGTCCTCCTCTCCCTTCTCTGTCCTCCTCCCTCTTCTTTGTCCTCCTTCCTCTTCTCTGTCCTCCTCACTCTTCTCTGTCCTCCTTCCTCTTCTCTGTCCTCCTCCCTCTTCTCTGTCCTCTTCCCTCTTCTTTGTCCTCCTCCCTCTTCTTTGTCCTCCTTCCTCTTCTCTGTCCTCCTCCCTCTTCTTTGTCCTCCTCCCTCTTTTCTGTCCTCCTCCCTCTTCTCTGTCCTCCTCCCTCTTCTTTGTCCTCCTCCCTCTTCTCTGTCCTCCTCCCTCTTCTTTGTCCTCCTCCCTCTTCTCTGTCCTCCTTCCTCTTCTCTGTCCTCCTCCCTCTTCTCTGTCCTCTTCCCTCTTCTTTGTCCTCCTCCCTCTTCTCTGTCCTCCTCCCTCTTCTCTGTCCTCCTCCCTCTTCTCTGTCCTCCTTCCTCTTCTCTGTCCTCCTTCCTCTTCTCTGTCCTCTTCCCTCTTCTTTGTCCTCCTTCTGCTTCTCTGTCCTCCTCCCTCTTCTTTGTCCTCCTCCCTCTTCTCTGTCCTCCTCCCTCTTCTCTGTCCTCCTTCCTCTTCTCTGTCCTCCTTCCTCTTCTCTGTCCTCTTCCCTCTTCTTTGTCCTCCTTCTGCTTCTCTGTCCTCCTTCCTCTTCTTTGTCCTCCTTCCTCTTCTTTGTCCTCCTCCCTCTTCTCTGTCCTCCTTCCTCTTCTCTGTCCTCCTCCCTCTTCTTTGTCCTCCTTCCTCTTCTCTGTCCTCCTTCCTCTTCTCTGTCCTCCTCCCTCTTCTTTGTCCTCCTCCCTCTTCTCTGTCCTCCTTCCTCTTCTTTGTCCTCCTCCCTCTTCTCTGTCCTCCTCCCTCTTCTTTGTCCTCCTTCCTCTTCTTTGTCCTCCTCCCTCTTCTCTGTCCTCCTCCCTCTTCTTTGTCCTCCTTCCTCTTCTCTGTCCTCCTCCCTCTTCTCTGTCCTCTTCCCTCTTCTTTGTCCTACTTCCTCTTCTCTGTCCTCCTCCCTCTTCTCTGTCCTCCTCCCTCTTTTCTGTCCTCCTTCCTCTTCTTTGTCCTCCTCCCTCTGTCCTCCTCCCTCTTCTCTGTCCTCCTCCCTCTTCTCTGTCCTCCTCCCTCTTCTCTGTCCTCTTCCCTCTTCTCTGTCCTCTTCCCTCTTCTCTGTCCTCCTCCCTCTTCTCTGTCCTCCTTCCTCTTCTCTGTCCTCCTCCCTCTTCTCTGTCCTCCTCCCTCTTCTCTGTCCTCCTCCCTCTTCTTTGTCCTCCTCCCTCTTCTCTGTCCTCCTTCCTCTTCTCTGTCCTCCTCCCTCTTCTCTGTCCTCTTCCCTCTTCTTTGTCCTCCTTCCTCTTCTTTGTCCTCCTCCCTCTTCTTTGTCCTCCTCCCTCTTCTCTGTCCTCCTTCCTCTTCTCTGTCCTCCTCTCCCTTCTCTCGCCTCCTCCCTCTTCTCTGTCCTCCTCCCTCTTCTTTGTCCTCCTCCCTCTTCTCTGTCCTCCTCCCTCTTCTCTGTCCTCCTTCCTCCTCTTTGTCCTCCTTCCTCTTCTCTGTCCTCCTCTCCCTTCTCTCGCCTCTTCCCTCTTCTCTGTCCTCTTCCCTCTTCTCTGTCCTCCTCCCTCTTCTCTGTCCTCCTCCCTCTTCTCTGTCCTCCTCCCTCTTCTCTGTCCTCCTTCCTCTTCTCTGTCCTCCTCCCTCTTCTCTGTCCTCCTCCCTCTTCTTTGTCCTCCTTCCTCTTCTCTGTCCTCCTTCCTCTTCTCTGTCCTCCTCCCTCTTCTCTGTCCTCCTTCCTCTTCTCTGTCCTCCTTCCTCTTCTCTGTCCTCCTCCCTCTTCTCTGTCCTCCTCCCTCTTCTTTGTCCTCCTTCCTCTTCTCTGTCCTCCTCCCTCTTCTCTGTCCTCCTCCCTCTTCTCTGTCCTCCTCCCTCTTCTCTGTCCTCCTTCCTTGTCTCTGTCCCCAGTTTCTCAGCTGTCCTGAAGCTTAGCTCTGCCTCCTGCACATAGGCTGAAACTCTGAAGCATTTTAATCTTCATAAAAATATGAAATCGTAAAACAAAAATATTGCGATACTATCCTGAATTGATTTTTTTCTCCCACCCTTAATATCACGATTGAACAGCTACAGTAGTAATTCACTGTTCATCCTTCTTGTGCTGTATATTGTTGTGATGTTCAAATAAGGTGAGTGTATTGTTGATGTTTTTCAGATGGACGAGTTCGTGTGGATATCTGCTGAACCTCTGCTGTCTGCATTCTTTGCTGAGCTTGACCAACACTCTCTGCATGATGGAGCTCTTTAAAGGGAAAGCTGGAAAAAAATTAGACAGATAATGGTGGCCATTTCCAAGGTTTGTATTAATTTGGGTAGACCTATGCTTATGAAATACTTTTGATGTCCCTGTCATGATAATTGCATGAGTATAAATCTCTGTGTATGTAAGCGAAAGCTCCCTTTTTTCCGCAGGATGACACAACACATACAAGACGAGCATGCATCCTCAAGTCATTGTGCGTCTACCTGAACGAAGACCACGAGACACTCATCAAGGAATATATGGTGAGTTACATACACGAGGTGTGACAAAGGAGCCAGTCAGAGAAAGCACATATTTATTTGCTGTATGAAATTTGAATCAAAAATTATGGGTGATTAAAACATATTTAAACATTAAAACTCTGTACAACTGAAGTACATTTTGCTTTGCCCGTTTTTCATTATCTGCTATTTCTAAACATTTTCGCAAGGTTGAAAACTCGACATAGAATTGGCTGAATTCATGTCTTAAATGTCTTAAAACAATATTCCTAACCATTTAATATATTTAGTATAAAGCTAGGCCAGACTTTCCCACCTCAGATTTTACTCTGTACCTTTTTTGTAATGTACGCATCTGTACAACTCCAACTGTACAAATGAATGAATTTACTTCATTTGTACTTCTTTTCTTCATAAAATTGTATTTCCACACTTTGCCGAGACTCCTATCAAATGTATAATTGTCATATTTTACTCCACAGAGCACAGACACTGAGGCCAACACTTTAATGGAGCAAACTGTGATGGGAGTGTACATCAGACAGAATGAGGGTGCAGAGCCTGGAAATGATCCAGAGGACATTGGTGTCCTGATTGAAGGTGTGCAGGTCCTCAGTGATTTGGGGGACACTGCGATTGCCTGCGCTCTGTTATTTGGACTGATATACTGTCTGAACCTGAGGTACCCACCCGAGCTAAAATGCACTTTTGAAGTCCTGCAGAAGACTCTGCTGAAGCTGGATGGGCAGAGGTTGTCATCAAGTACAGTTCCTGAAAAACAAGCTGATAGGGTGAATAAACTTGCTGAAGCCTGATACAAGCATGGCATCTGTCCAAATCTCTGCCAATGCAGATTTTCTGCTTTTGAAAGTTCAGCAGAAGAAAAATGTTCCAACAGACAATTTAGTTTGAACAATGGACTGAGATTAAGATTGTCGTTGAAAAGTCTCCTCTGTGTGTGTGGATGGAGATGACACGTGTGGATGATGACAGATGAACACACACCGAGACTGGTATTACTGGATGGACAGTTGTGGCTGGAGCAGTTGTATTCATGCTGGTTTTCAAGAACTTTTTCTGAGTGGAGCAGTCACACTTGCACGTTGGGCTCCTAAAGTTGAAATTTTCTGACATTGCTTTTACAGTAATTTTTCACCATTTCTGACTTTAAAAAAAAAAAAAAAAAATTTCACCTGTTGATTGTAATAATTCAGTGTTTAAAACAATAACATGCATATTTTTATAGTTATGCACACATCATATTGCATTGTTCACATTGTTTGAAGGTTGTTTCTTTACTGAGTCGCAATAATTTTGTTTGTAAAATATTCTACAGGCATTTTTGACATGGTTGAAAAAAAAAGTTACATGTTGAATGTTAAACTTAAATGTCAGAAGTGCACATATTTTTGCAAGACTGTAAATGTTGAACTCCTAATACAGCATTCCCAAATGCATCACTTGGTTAAAGTCCTGGAGAAAATTGCTTTTTGGTTTATTTTTTGTGCTGTGGAAGGTCTTCAGACACTGTTTTGGTCAGCGTTGTACTGTGGCATACTGTGGAGATGCATCAAAGACAATAAAGATCAGGTGTCAGTTCTATGTTGCACCCAAATGTCAAATAAAAATTGTAAATGTTTTTGCATGTACTTTATGTATGTTAGCGGATCTTTGGTAATTTAATTGAACATAATGCTTACACTAAGTGTAAAGTGAAAACAACACTAAAACAAGATATTAGTATAACAGACAAAACCTGTATTAGTTCATCTAACATGATTTACATTAGTGTAACACACAAAACCTGTATTATTTCATGTAACATGTTGAATTGTGTTGTACAAACTTAAATTACTTGAAACGAACCAACACAAACAAGATAGACTGACTTAACATGATTTCTTTAGATGGAATATAGGTGACAAGGTAAAATTACGTTCATCCAATGAATTCTTTTTTTGAGTGTGACCAATGATGTCATCCAATCAGACACAGGTGCACACGCACACACATCTGCTCTCAGTGCAGCAGACACACATGCATTCAGACAGAAAAAGCCGGAAAAAACAGAAAATTTCGGGAATAGGAGTTTTGGTGTTCGCGTGAGAAGCATTTGTTCGGGGGGTGCGCAGAGGACAAATTCAGACGTTTCTGTCTCTGCTCCTCATTGACTCCAATACAAAGATTTTCTGAGAGAAGCAGAACGGACCCCTGTTTTAAACTCTCAAGTGTCTGTGAAATATTGACTTCAGAAACACCGAAATCACACCGAATCGTTCAGGAAGTCCTGACAACAATGATGGTCTGTGTTTTTTTCTGATAGGAGCTACCGTTTGGTGAGCATAAGCCCAAATGTCAGACCAGTGCAGAGGCAGAAAATCACTTTTTCTCCCTCTGAATGCATGTGTGTCTGCACCTGTGTCTGAGTGGGTGACATCATTGATCAGGCCACCTCAAGTTGCCATGGTAACCTCCGAGCCTCAGTACTTCTCTCAGCACTCCTCTCCCACATACACACACATATGTAGCTTCAGCTGCAGCTATGCAGTGGCTTGACAATGAGCCACAGCCTAGCCTATTACTGGTGAGGTGTAAGTGTTAGTGAGGTAATGAGTGATGTTGGCCTGTTAGCATTAGCCACAATGCTAACATGCTAATGCTAATATGAGGTCCTATGAACTTGTTGGTGCATAGAGGTTTAACTGTTGATGTTGGGTTGTTGTGCTAATATGCTAATGATTAGCATGCTAATGCTGATATGCTAACCTGTGTTAAAATGATTCTTGAATGCATTCTAATGATGGTTCAGATGTTTTTAATGTGTTATTTGACATGCTAATGTTAGCATGCTAATGCTAACATGCTATCCTTGGCTAAAATGATTGTTAAAGGCATTCTAATGATGGTTCAGATGTTTTTAATGTCTTATTTGACATGCTAATGTTAGCTTAGCATCAGCAGCTGTCCGGCAGTAGCCCCCATGGCCCTTTCATAATTTCCCAGGGGGAAATTGTCTAGTTTGTTCTTGCAATTTTCAAGCATTGAATGCCTCGTTCCCTCTCCTTTTCCACAAAACTTCATCATCTGCTCATAAAGATGTCCGTATGGACCTGTCTGTTTTACTGAATATCTCATTGATCATTGATCAGAAAACAAAAGTGGACTTATAATGGAGCCCTGAGCAGTTCCATTCTCTACTATGTATTTCCACTGTAAGTGTTTCCCCTCTCACTGACGTCATCCTGTCTGTTAAAAAAAGCTTAATCCACCTGTACATTTCCCCCTTATGCCCATATGGTACAGTCTGATTAGCAGCCCCTCCCTCCACATGGTGTCTCAGGCTTTGTCCACATGGAAAAACAGCCACTAC
This sequence comes from Chaetodon trifascialis, assembly GCF_039877785.1. Classification (NCBI taxonomy): domain Eukaryota; kingdom Metazoa; phylum Chordata; class Actinopteri; order Chaetodontiformes; family Chaetodontidae; genus Chaetodon; species Chaetodon trifascialis. The sequence continues at coordinate 797,507 of NW_027255838.1, read as the reverse complement.
ATTCTCTTTATTTCCCTGAGCTTTCCTCATTTCATGTTGTAAACACAGAGCGGGATCGACAGGACTCCTTCCTTTCCTGAATCCTGTGAGGATTTTCCTCGGTCAAAACTAATATTTCAGGACTCGAGGTGCAGAGCAAAGACAGAGACAATGTCGCAAAACACAAACTAGATTTATTACAAAAAGGAGGAACAGAAGGCGAACTCAAACTGAGTGGAGATAACCAAAAACACCACGCTGGAACTGAGGCTGAGAGGCACACCGAGCGGGACTGAGCACTGAAAGAAAGAGCAGAACAAAGAGAAGTCCAAAAACCCACTGGATAAGTCCCAGGACAAAAGGCTTTTCTTAGAAGTTACTCACACTGAGACAGGACGGACACACGGTCCAGATCAGGACGAACTGGCAACCACAAGACCAGAGAGCGTCCCCTAAATGCTGCCAGCAATCAGCTCCAACACGCCTCAGGTGTGCAGGTAATGAGGTCGTCATGGGGGAAGGACCGCCCATTCTCAGACAGACAGGGGAGACAGACCAACAGACAAAGAACACTGGGGACAAAGGAAGGGAAGGGACACTGGGAGAAGACACATCCTAACAAATCCCCTCTGATAGCATTTTATTTCTCCCTCCTTTCTAAATAACAGAGCAGCCTTTCGTTCATCCAGAATTTGACCAACATGTGATGTTCGGGCTCTCGCTCTGTAACTCTGCCAAACTTGGATCCTGACCTGGTTCACAGACAGGAACAGTTATGGACTCTTTCCACTCATCTGGCAACTTCCCGTCTTCCCACATCCTGTTATATAATTTCAGTCACATCTTTTGACTTTGGTCACTGAGATTATTGAACATACAGGAACTTATTTGATCTTTTCTCGGAGTTGTCTTTCCAGATTTTTGAAGGCGTTATTCAGCTCTGTCATTGAAAACTGCAGCTTCACTGTATTTTCATCCTCCTCTTCATCCTGTACAGTCTCCATGTTTCTTCATATTGTCCCTCCTCTACCTCTCTTTTCTTCATCCCTCACTCAAATTTGCTGTGCTGTGCACTTTAACAGAAGTCTTTGCTCATAGTTCTGCTTTTCCTCATTATTTCTGACCATTTTCTGATCACTGTTCATTATTGGCTGTCCACACTCTTTCCTATTGGCTGACATTGTTTTCATCACAGCCCACACTCTATCCAATGGAGTCCTCCTTCCAATGACTCAACACCTCCTCCAACACTCTCTCTTCTCGTCTTCCTTCTTACTCTCCTCACTCCTGCTTGTTGCTTCTTGTAAACGATTAAATTGTGAACAGAAAGATTTTTTAAAGGATTTGTTTGGAGCCTTTATTGCTTTGGTGCATTCGCTTGATTCAAATCTCCACACCAGATTACTTTCCCTCTCCAATCATCTCAGATGGATTCCATCTTTTCTTTGTCTGATTGCTGACAGGGATTATAAAATGAATGATCTTCATACTTCCTGCCTTCATCCACACCTCAGTGACGACGACCTCTGACTCTTGTGCCGTCACTGTTTGCCTGAATTTCATACCTTGTCTAATGAAACCACCATTTCCACCAGGTCTGTCTTTCCCAATGCTGGAGGATCCTTTCAGAATAAAGTCCAGAGTTGGTTTGAGCCGTGTTTCCTGGTTTTGCTGCTGATTCCCTGATATCTCCTTTAACTCTTGTCCATTAGCAAAGAGACCTCTAGCATTGCGTTGCAGAATGAGCGTTATGGAATAAGTTGCTGCCTGCTGGCTGACGTCTCCTCTCCTTGACTGAGGTCTGGATGTATTTTTTCCCAACATACAGTACGGCCATACCAGCCTGACAACGCCTGCGTAGTGTCCTGTCAGTGGGGGGGTGTCAGATCGTTAGTGTGCTCCTATTTTTCTCTCCACTTGTGCATATAGAATTTATATATAGAAATATATTTTTTCCAGAGACATTTTTTCGCCGAGCTTTGGTTGTTTTAAGTTTTAAAACCCGGCCCCCAACAGTCTCTGGCTGTTTGGGGGACACGGCGACATTTTTTTGTGAATGGAGTGTGTTTTACGCGCGAATATGATGGCTGAAACAAAGGGACTGCCGAGTGGACCAGAAAAAGGAAATGCCGACAACGGAAAGGAAAATAGGAGAATATATGAAAGAAAACACACTGTGTTGGTCGAGATGGACGGAGAAGAAAGAGGAACCATGATGGAGCTGCTGAGAAAAGTTAAGGAGGGGTGTGGAGAAGTGATCGGGTGCCGATATAAAACGCCGAGAATATATGAGCTGACAATGCGCGACGGAGATGGCCGTGATAAAGTGATGGACGGATTTAAAATTAGAAACACCACCGTAACAGCGAAAGGACTGAGTGATGATGAGCTGGTAGTCTCATTCATAAACCTACCAACCTACACAGAGGACGAGGAGATTTTGGAGAAACTGAGGGAGTGGGGAGTAAAGGCGCTCTCCCCCATTAAGAGACGCATGTGGCAGCAAAGCCTTGTAGCTCTGATGGTGAAGACATTTGGGCAATAGGAGTTTTGTTGTTTGCGTGAGAAGCGTTTGTTCGAGGGGTGCGCAGAGGCCAAATTCAGACCTTTCTCAGACTCTCACAGACCCAAAGGGGCCCGTCACCATGGCAACCGCTGGAGATTATAATGGGTGTGTATTGCACGGAATGTTCAGGCTAGAGTGGAGGAGACCAACTGCCAGAGTGGGAGAAAGCCTAAAATGACTCCAGATTTTTCTCTTTTCACACTCCTCCCAGCCACAATTTACGCTCTACACGCATTATTTTTTCCAGGTTTGTAGACAAATTTCTTCTGTCTCTTACAGAGAGACTTACAGAGCTCTGAGCTCACGCAGAAACCTGAAATTTGACTTCAAAGTGTTCCTCGATACCGGTCGGTGAATCTTCTTTCATACATGTACACAGACAGTCAATCTGCTTGTATGTGAACGTGCAGGATAGCAGACCTCCACCTGCCCAGCAAGATCACGGGACTCTGCCGTTCACCTCAGGCGCACGAGGACATCGTTTGCATGAAACTGTGTCCAGGTAAGACTCATTATGGAAAAAGTACACATTTGAATAACACGCCTAAAACTCAGTGATAGTTTCTGATCTATTTGTAAAATCTACGGAGAAATATAACTGTTTTTGACAGTGTGGCAGTCGCTTTCGTCCCGAAGTGAGGACTCCGACGGGACGCTGCGGGGCTCGCCGAACCCCAGTCAAAAATCCACAAATTTAAAGTCATCTCGCTTTTTCTCCAAAATCTGCGTCGGTCCGCGTGTTTTCCATCTGGGAAAGTAATCAGTAGGCTCTGTTGAGTAATTCGGCTTAAAAAATTGACCATGAGAAGGTTTTTAAAGTGTTTTTTCAGTGCTTCATCAATTGCTTATTAGATCAGGTGAATGGAACTCCGTTCGTCTGTGGCTCATCGAAGCTATGGCTTGTTGGGTGCTTCCTGACATTAACGGATCATTAATGTCGCGTCTTAGCTGACATATTTCTGTTCTGTATTTGTTTTATTTTGTATGGGGCAGCAATCTCTCCACACAATTGGCTGTTCAAGCTCAATCATAGGTAGGGTTGCCACCAGGGCTGCCAACTTTTCAAAAAACCTTGGAGTGAGATTTGGTTGAGCCAACCAAAATTTTGCCGCATACATGATGGGACGACATAAGCCACAGCATAGCTCATTTTGTGCATGTTTAATCAAACGATACAATAATATGATCTTACAGATTAGCCTACACAACAGTATATAAAATAATTAAAATTATCTCAACCTTAAACATCTACAATAGTAAAACAAAACATGCACATTAACACTAGGACTGCCAGCTTTATAGCACCCCCTCCAAGCGCCGCGCGTCAGCCAGACCATTATACGTAATTCCATTGTTTGTGCTCAGCACACCAAGACTGCATTTTTTCATACCAGAAATTATGATAAATCAACAAAATATCACAGCCTAGAGCAGGATCACAAACTTTTCAATGTCTAATGTCAATTTAGTAGTAGGCTTTTTTACTTGTTCATTTTATCTTAATTGTTTACCGCTGCTTCACATCCCCCATTAAAAAGAATAATTTGCTAAAATACACACTATAATAATAGATAATATGTAACATTTATTCTACTATATCATCACCATATCATAGCATGTGCTATATTAGTCTTAAGATTTAATTTTCATGTGGGAAAAAAAATCATAGCCATTGAAAACAACCCTGCAAAATGTATCATCTTTCAACTGCGGTCTGACGGCTGTGGCGGTCAGAGGTACATGCTCAGAAATCTTTTGTGCTTTATTTAAGCAGCTTCTAAGCTTCAAAAAAACCTACAAAATACATATTTAGGAAAAGTCAGAGAATGACAGGCTTGTAGTTTATAAAACAAAGTAATTTGGATTATAAAGGCCCCCAGTCTCTGCAAGCATAACTAATCGATCATGAGTGGCTTCTCTCAGGCTCAACAGATAGATCACAGATAAACTCAGCTGTTTAACTGTTTTTAACCTTAAACATATAAAAAGGCTCTTGATGTGCATTTCAGCGTGAGAAATCGGAGGTGTGGCGTGAGAGCGTGTGAAGCCAATCAAATGCGTGAGTCTCAGGGCCAATGCGTGAGAGTTGGCAGCTCTGCAAATATGAAGTAAAAACGTTACGTCGTCATTCGTCTGTCGATGACTGGATAGATACTTTATTCATTCCCACGGGGAAAATCAAAAAAGCAAAGTGTTTCCTCCAAGTCTCGAAGCGGCGTCCTTTACTTCTCAGATGAGCGTCTTATCCACTCGGCCACAGAGCAGCGCAATTCCTCTGCAGAGATTACAGACTACATATTAGAACTTTACGTCGTCATACTTTCACGCAGAAACATGATTGAAACCACAAAGACATGAAAGACATTTGGCGAACAGAGCTGAAGCGAGAGCGCGGGTCACGTGACAGGCGGTCGCTCTCAACTGCAGTGTTAAAAATACTGTGGTAATTGAATGCATCATATTCAGTGTAAACAGCTGCCACTTGTCCAGTGGAATGTGTATTTTTGTCTTCTATGTATATGCATATCACAAGAGTAAAGATAAAGAGCTAAGTATTATGCTGCATGACAATTAACAACATAGCAGAGTGAATCAGAAATTTCTGTTTATAAGCTTACCACGTAAGCCACTTGGTTACACTTATGTATTAAGTAAATAATGTGTCATTGTAAAGTGTTCCAAAGAGCAATTCTAACAACAGGTCAAGACTTTTTACAGTGGAAACACAGAAATCAGAACAATTTTGAGAAAAGGCAGCATGGTGGGTTGGAAGTAAAAGTAACACGCAAAATGAAGTCCAAAGTGTTGCTGCCAACAGGGAACTATTGTCCACATTTTTCTTAATCCGTGTCGTCAGAAAGGACAGCAAGTTCTTTTTCGAACATTTCAGCCGTGTCTGGTGAGTGTTGTTGCACACATGACTGTGAAGTTGTGGGAAGAGGTTCAGAGGTGGTGCTGTTACCTGCTGTAACATCCTTGGGTTCGTTTGATGCCATGCCTGTGTATGGGTTGGTGTAATGTGGTTGCTATGTTTGATGGAGTAAGCATGAGTTCAAAGGGTCCATTGTCAATGAAGTGACACTCCACATCTTCTGCGTCTTTGAACTGCTCTTTATCCATTGGTTTTAAGTATGTTTCGAGAACAGATGGTGGCAGAGTGACATGGGTTTCCTCTGCACCCTCAGATTGCACAACCAATGTGCCAGACACAGTTTGTGAATATGCAATGGTTTTTTGCATGAAGTGGCACCTCTCACATCTGTGGTGTTTGGCTGCAGCATTGAAAGACAGTTGGTTGCTGTTGCAGTGCTTGCACTGTGTAGCATACCCGCCGAGAGATGGTGAAAGACCCGACTGATGGTTTAACGTTTATTGTTGTCACACACCTTCTTTAAACCAACGTGAGAACTGTCAAATAAACAAAAGCAAAGCAATAAATTTTCTGCTTGCATCTGTAATAGATGGCAATCCAACACAGCACTTTCTCTGACAACACAGCGTTATACCACGCAATAAGCTGCCAATTTACTAAACAAGCGGTCAACAGAGTTAACATATCTCCTATATAAATCGACATATATTGTTGAGTAAAAACCTTAACACACTAACCTTGTGCCTCCTCAGGGGTAGCTAGAAAATGTACAGCCTTTGAAATATTAATTTCCCTTTCACCTTGCCTTTAAACTTTTATCAACTTTTTCCGTTAGCTCTCAAAAGCCTCTGTCAAATACCTTTATTTTTGCAATCAAGATCATTAAATTTACAAATGAGGAAATCACGCTGAAAAGCATACTCAACATCAACATATAAACAATGCAGGCTGTCCTCTGGTAGACAAAGCGAGAGACAGCAAGAGCAAAACAAAGTGGGATAGTTACACACTGTCTTCTGTTATTGAGCTTGACGCGTGTGATTTCCCCTTGAATGGTCTGCAGACAGACGGGTTTGTGGTCTTCAGGGAGATCAGACACAGTTGTAGGCACGTTGACAATGCTGATAGTTGTGATGGTCGTGCTTCTTGTACTCGTGAGGTACAGTGAAGTTGCTTTTCTGGTTGACAAATTTGTGATTTTGTATGAGTGTCCAGTGATGATGTTGTTGATGTGGTTGTCATACAACAGCATCTTCATTTTGTTTGTGGAGTCCGCAACATATGCTGTACGGACTTCCATCTTTGTGCCATACACTGGTACCATTTCTGTGTTTGTGCTCTGTTTGAGGATTTTCACATGAATTTCACCAACCTGCAACAGAAACAAATGACAATGTAAATAAAAAGGTCTGTGGGCAGCAGCTCTATGTGGTTGCTTAACAGTATTTGTCTGTTGTAAGTTGTGTGGCGCTAAGGATATAATTAAATTCTATACAATATAGTACTGCAATAAGTGCAAATAGTTTATTGTGGTGTACAGGACAGTATGTATGTAAACTGTGTGAGGGTACTGGGGGTGCATGGATATGTATTGTGTTGTTCCAAATGGTCTCAACAAAAAGACAAACAGAATTTACAGTCATATGTGGAATATGTGTAATTATTGACAGAGTTTTATCATGAGGATAGTGTTACTCTTGTCATAGGGTTGAATGTGCTCATTATGTTTACAGCAATGCTTGTTCTGCTGCACTCAGCAGTTGCTGCGCTTAGAGTTGTTCCAGTCAGTTATTGTGAAACATGTGAAGCTATGCAAATAAGTTAAAGATTGTTGTGAAATAAGTTTTTAAAGTTGAGCATGTGACGATGTGATTGTAAAACAATAGAAATATTGGTTTATGTAGTTTCCATTTTTATAGTGGCACAGTTGAATGTATTTTCAAAATTTCCAGGATATCCAAATAATGTCATGTCCTATGTCTTAAGCAAAATTAACTGTCAGTAACAGGTCATTCCTTATTAATGAGTACGGTTGGGAGGTGCTGCTTCATATTACCACAAATTGGGCAGAATGTAGGGCAATATTTTGTAAAAGTTTATGAAGTATCACAGGAATAGTATACGAAAATATTCCCACAATGGTAATTAGCTGTTGTGAATTAAAGTGTGCTATGTATGTTAATGTAAATGAAGTCGTATTGAAATGTAGCAGTATAAAGTCTTGCGTATGAATAAGACTGAGTTGTTGCATTGGCATTGTTTATAGCCACCTGTTTGTTTAATTTATGACTGTGAAAGAATAATGAAATGAGCATATGGAGTTTCACATGGATGGAAAATGTCATCATAAAACTTTAGATTTTTGGACAATATTTCTTGTTATTTCTGTGTTCTGGTACGATTACATGCACACAAGTTATGTGATTCCTGAGAGAAACCGGGGCATGTTATTGTATGTTGATTACTGAAAATCTCGTGTGCATGCACTCTGCAACCGTTGGGTTTCTCTCCCACTGTGGCCTCCTCCATTTTGTCTCTGCAGTTTACCGAGCAGCTGTAGCTACTTGCAGGCTGACGCTGAGCAGTCGTTAGGGTAATGGAGATGGTGGTGGGGAGAAACCAGATCATTGAGGAGTGCAACAAATGGCATTATCAGTAAACGGCGCTCAGTAGCATAAGCAGGTTTCTGTCAGTCATTGGGTTTCTTGTGTTGATGTAAACGTAATCCCATATGAACAAACAGTGGTTGTATGTTACAGAATGCAATGTACATTATTTTATGTCTGTTCAATGTGATAACCGTACTTTTCAAGTTTATGTGTAATTGTAAAAAAAAGTTGATGTAAACTTACTTAAATTTTTCTTTACATTTGTGAGCTTCATCGCAGTCTTGTGGACAGCCGCTTGTTGAAAGTTTTCGTGTTTTTCAGGTGCGAAGACAACTCCTTTGTGGTATTCGTCGCGTGCGTTTTGTAGTGTGCAAAGAAAATACTTAGTGTTTTTAGCTGAAATTTTGATGGGACTGACACTGTAAATATAAGCACTGACCACGTTGTCAATGTCTTCCTCGTCCTGGAGTTTCTGACGTTTGGTCGGAGTTGCCATAATGGAAATGTCGTCTTTTCCGAATGTTTCCAAAATGTTCTTCTGCGTTGTTGTGTTCTTCTGGTTCTTTTGGCAGTAGACAAACTAATGCATATGCGGCATACCGCCACCTATTGGACAGCAAGTGTGGCACAGTTGCTCGACAGGAGGACATAAATCGAATTGTGTTTATTATTTTATTTAATTTTAAGTGTAGCAGAACCGGCCTCCAAATAACCCCTTTCTTTCCCTCCTTTTCTGGTGATACTCAAGGGAAATGGAGGTGTAAACCCGCCAACTGATTGAATTATAGACCATCTGGTTTACCTATAATGCGATCTGATTTCGAAGAGAGACAGGATGTCTGGCTCAGTAAACTACTTTGCTAACACACTGAAGAAAGAGAGCCAAAAGGTCAACGCCTATCTTCTCCATAGGATGTCCCACTCAATGCTAATTACTCCCCCAATAGCCCGAGGACTCCATACAACAAAGCTGCCTGAAGAGACAAATGGCAGGCCTCAGAGGAATCCACAAACATCAGCAAATGCTGATGGGTCGTAAACCGGACATCCATTGAAGCAACTAGTGACACATGTTTGTGTGCTTTTTCTCAATACTCCAGGATAACCAGACTTTTATGTTAAACTTAACTTTTCATGTTTTCAACTTACAGGACTCATTGTACGCATAATATTGATGTTTTTCCAGTATCTCTGACCTGAAGTATGACCAAGTTGTGATTTTAACGGTTTTATAAAAGTTTGTCTGAATTGTCACCACAAAACCATACTGCCATCCAGAGTTTCCTAACCATCAGATTGAATATGCTTGACTTGGCACATTTATCGATAAGTAACCATAATCGTGATAATCATTTTTGGCAAATATAGTCTGCCTCTCTTTATTCCTTTATCTTTATTTTTGTATTGGTTATTCATTGAGTTATTATACCTGTTGGGATAAAACTGTACCATGATTATCATTTAATGTTGTCACCCAACCATAGAAAGTGTCTAATGCATGCTGTGAACAATGTTGAAATGTCATTGAAAATTTGTCATTGAAATTATATGTGATTGACCATAGTGAGAAGCAGATGAGCCCCTCCTATGAATCATTGATTAGTTCAGCTCCATGAGGCGAGATTACACCGTGCGTCACAAACCGTCTCACGTGATTCGATGGCCTGCCCTATTGACACGCCCCGGAGCGACCTTTAAAAACTGCGTGTAGTCCAGTTCAATTCAGTTCTGTTTTTGTTTTCTTCTTTCTACGTCTAGTTACTCTCAGCTGAGTTCTTTTTCTTACTTCTTTGTCTTAAGTTTTGCACAGTCGTTTTGCTCTTTAAGTTTTTCGTCTTTGAGCTACTCAAAGCCATTCCGAGTAGCGTAAGTTATCTTCAGAAGACGTAAGCTTTCAAGTTAACTTTCTATTTAGCCAAACGTTTTGTTTTAACATCAGTAAATTTAGGCAAGTAATACTAATTTTGTAGCCTTCTTCGACCGGCCATCGAAGAGACTCTTAATTTGTACTATCAGTCTAAAATAATCCGTCACGGACTCAACCGAACCAAACCCTGCAGCCAGCTGTTGATCCTTGGTCCGGTTCACAACCATCCGGAGCCGTCCCTCATCTGTAACCGACACCGCAGAACCAGTTCCAGAGACGCCCCCGCTCAACATCAGCTCTTCACCTTGGTGCCTGGGCCTTCCACCGGACCACCAAGCAGATCGAGCCACAGACGAACATCTGGAACGTCTTCGAGTCAGTTCGGAGCAGAGCACAACGGGACGCCAGCAATCAAGTAGGCACGCTAAGCGGGTTTGAATAAGAGTTGGTCCGTGAGGTTAAGAGACGGTCAATTCGTCCAAATTCTCTCCATTAATCGTTTATTCCCTTAACTCTGCGTTCGCGTCCCCATTATTCCTTTTAGACTGCCTCTCACTATCGCCAATTTATTTACCATTGTGTTGCCATAAGTTTCCTGTGTGTTCTGTCATATCACCTCCCATCTTCTGTCTTATTATTCATGATACATCACTCATTATCCATAATTCTGCTTAATAAATGATATTTTGAGATAAGTCCTGGTTAGACGGTGTCCTTTTGAACTGAATATATACGATCTCTGTATCCAGAGTTTGCACTTCAGGTTATCAGACTGATTTACTTTTAGTCCATTCGTTAGTATTTTATCAGCGTTATAGCAGTTAATTTCTGCAGTCCTTCTTAGCTGAGGAAGGTGGTGCCCCGTCATTTCATCAACGAATGCAACATCAAATTAAGGTAGTTCCCCTAGTAACACTACATAAGTAATGTATTAGAATACCAAGTACGTCCGATTATGTATGCCCTAACAGATTGCCAAGAGTAATATAATGGTTTTCTTCATGTAGTTTTGATATTGATTTTTATGACACAGTGTTATGATTGTTATGATGTAGTGCATTTGTTTAGTATATCCTGGATGCTGTGTGTCATCCTGGGCACAAGAGGGTATGTGTATGTGTGTATGTGTATGTGTGTGTGTGTGTGGTGGCCGGTGCTGCTATTTAAGGGGGAGGTCGGTGGACCGTCTCCCTCTCCTGCTTCTCCTTCCGCTTCCAAGAGAGGGCTGTGTCAAGGGGTGTTGCTGCCGCTGTGGCCGGTGGCTGAGTTTGAGTGTGTTCGTTACCGGTTATTGTGATTATTGTAAATACTATTAATAATATTAACTTTATCCTAACGAGGTGAGTAGCTGTAGGGGAGGGAAGCCGTTTAAGTTTACTTGTTTTTCTCCTGTTTTGGTTAGGGAGGATTAGAGTTTTGTAATTTATTTTATTTTACTTTGGACAGGTAAGAGTCGACAAAATGGAAGTCTTTTGTTTGTTATTTTGGCCATGCCTTCCCCGATGCCATTGCTACTTGATGAAATAAATAAAAAACCTTGTTAGACTGCAGAAAGTTGTGACCGGCCTTTCTTGGGAGCTGGGAGGAAGAGGGGAGTGTGCAATGTCTGGTAACAATTACAGTGTACATATCAGTAGTGGATGTGGACATGCCAGAACATATATGTTACATGCCGGTTATATCAGCAGATACATTAGGGAAAGGTAGCACAAGTAACTCCCACACAAGCAAGCAGGAACTTTGCGCTTCAGTTACGCAGCAATATCGCAACTTCACTTAGTATGCTAGCAATTTCCTAGTAGCATTTATAGTGGCTACTCAGAATATGATGGGAATTGTTTACTGTAGCTTTCTCTCTCTGTCACTTTCTGTATCTGTCTGTCTGTCTCCTTGTCTGTGTGGTTTTCCCCTATACAAAGACGCACGCACGCACGCACGCACGCACGCACGCACGCACGCACGCACACACACACACACACACACACACACATCATTCGTCATCATACTTTATTCAGCCCCATGGGGACAATCAAAAAAGCAAAGTGTTTCATCCCAGTCTCAAACTGGCATCATTTGCTTTATAGAACTAACGTCTTATCCACTCGGCCACAGAGAAGTAAAACTCAACAGCGTAGATTACAGCCTAAAAATTAGAACCTTAAGTCGTCATACTTTCACGTAGAAACATGATTGAAACCACGGAGACTTCAGAGTTGCCCGGTGAAATCCGTGTTTTGATATCTTGTACGGGTTTTAGTATATCGCTATTTAAAAACTCCCGTCATCTCTGTTTTCGAGGGTGCTTCACAGCTCACTTACACACAGCTGTCTGTGCGGCTTCTCGTCTGCGCTGTCTGCAGACAAAGGCTATTTATGTCGAAACAGTAAGTCATATCAAAATAACAGTAACACAGTGTGACAGAAGACAAATTTCTCTACGTTTTTATTCAGACGTTGTACATGAAGGTTGAACAATGAGGGAAATACAAGACGTTGAAAGACATTTGGCGAACAGAGCTGAAGCGAGAGCGCGGGTCACGTGACAGGCGGTCGCTCTCAAGTGCAGTGTTAAAAATATTGTAGAAAAAAAATAACTAGACAATTTCCCCCTGAGAAATTTTGAAAGGGCCACGGGGGCTACTGCCGGACAATGTGAACAGCTGCTAATGCTAAGCTAACATTAGCATGTCAAATAACACATTAAAAAGATCCGAAACACCTTTAGAATGCATTTAAGAATCATTTTACTGTATGTTAGCACTAGCATGCTAATCATTAGCATATTAGCTCAACATCCTCATATCAAAGTCAAACCTGTTTATAGGACCTCATGTTGGCGTTTGCCACAATGCTAACATTGACTAATGATAAACTAACATTAGCATGTCAAGTAACACATTGAAAAGGTCTCAAACACCATTAGAATGCATACAAGCATCATTTTACCATAGGTTAGCATGTTAGCATTAGCATGTTAATCATTAGCATGTTAGCACAACAACCCGACATCAAAACTTAAACCTCCATACACAAACAAGTTAATAGGACTTCATGATAGCATTAGAATGTTAGCATTGTGGCTGCTGCTAACAGGCCAACATCACTCATTACGTCACTAACACTTACAACTTACCAGTAATAGGGTAGGCTGTAGCTGGTTATCAAGCCACTGCAGAGCTTGATGACGAGCTGCAGCTGAAGCTACATATGAGGCTCAGAGGTTGCCATGGCTACTTGAGCTGTTTGCCATCAACGATAGGGGCCTCCCAGGCAGAGAGACAGGGGCAGACAGCAACGTGGAGAGGAACAGCCATTTTCTGCCTCTGCACTGGTCTGACATCTGGGCTTATACTGACAATGGGAGCTTTTCATTACGTTGAATTGTGCCTCCTCGAGGCTTCTGAAGGAGATCAGAGTGAGGATACACCGGTGTAGCCTACACAGAGGCCTTCTATTATTTAAGGGGCGTGTTGTATGTGGCACACGTTTGTATCATGGCGGGAGCACGTAAACATCATCAGTAATTGACGTCGCTTCGGACTGACGCTGTGGAGCGAGGATTTTTCATTTTGGAGTTTCGTCTCCTCCGTCCTCACGTCTCTTCCTTGCATTCCTGTTTCATGTCCTCGCTGGGCGGAGCTAAGACGCGAGGAGAGGAAGCGAGTGGAGGAGAAGAGGAGACCAATTTACCCAATGAAAAGCACCCAAAATGGTAGCTCCTTTCTCCCACTCTGACCAATGATGTCATCCAATCAGACACAGGTGCACACGCACACACATCTGCTCTCAGTGCAGCAGACACACATGCATTCAGACAGAAAAAGCCATTTTCTGCCTCTGCACTGCTCTGACATTTGGGCTTATGCTGACAAAACGGTCGGTCTTATCAATAAAAAACACAGACTGTCATCGCTGTCAGGACTTCCTGAACGAATCGGTGTGATTTTGGTGTTTCCACAGTCAATATTTCGCAGACACTTGCGAGTTTAAAACAGGGGTCCGTTCAGCTTCTCTCAGAAAATCTTTGTATTGGAGTCAATGAGGAGCAGAGACAGACGTGGCCGCACTTAGAGGCTGATAATTCCAATTCTGTAAGTCTCTCAGTTTCTTTGAGCACACTGTGAGAGACAGAACAAACTTGTCTACAATCCTGGAAAAAATCATGCGTGTAGAGCGTAAATTGTGGCTGGGAGGAGTGTGGAAAGAGAAAAAATCTGGAGTAATTTTAGGCTTTCTCCCACTCTGGCAGTTGGTCTCCTCCGCTCTAGCCTGAACATTCCGTGCAATACACACCCATTATAATCTCCAGCGGTCGCCATGGTGACGGGCCCCTTTGGGTCTGTGAGAGTCTGAGAAAGGTCTGAATTTGGCCTCTGCGCACCCCTCAAACAAACGCTTCTCACGCAAACAACAAAACTCCTATTGCCCAAATGTCTTCACCATCAGAGCTACAAGGCTTTGCTGCCACATGCGTCTCTTAATGGGGGAGAGCGCCTTTACTCCCCACTCCCTCAGTTTCTCCAAAATCTCCTCGTCCTCTGTGTAGGTTGGTAGGTTTATAAATGAGACTACCAGCTCATCATCACTCAGTCCTTTCGCTGTTACGGTGGTGTTTCTAATTTTAAATCCGTCCATCACTTTATCACGGCCATCTCCGTCGCGCATTGTCAGCTCATATATTCTCGGCGTTTTATATCGGCACCCGATCACTTCTCCACACCCCTCCTTAACTTTTCTCAGCAGCTCCATCATGGTTCCTCTTTCTTCTCCGTCCATCTCGACCAACACAGTGTGTTTTCTTTCATATATTCTCCTATTTTCCTTTCCGTTGTCGGCATTTCCTTTTTCTGGTCCACTCGGCAGTCCCTTTGTTTCAGCCATCATATTCGCACGTAAAACACACTCCATTCACAAAAAATGTTGCCGTGTCCCCCAAACAGCCAGAGACTGTTGGGGGCCGGGTTTTAAAACTTAAAACAACCAAAGCTCGGCGAAAAAATGTCTCTGGAAAAAATATATTTCTATATATAAATTCTATATGCACAAGTGGAGAGAAAAATAGGAGCACACTAACGATCTGACACCCCCCCACTGACAGGACACTACGCAGGCGTTGTCAGGCTGGTATGGCCGTAAGCCACAAAGGCTGATGCACACAAGCTTTTTATACATGTGCCCTCGCTATGTACACTCTGGGGTGTGAGGGCTCGCTCCTTTCACGTCTTTCCAAATGTCGAGGCCGCTTTTATTCTTCACTCCAACAAATCTGATTTCCAACGGAGACAAGTCAATGAATGGATATACTTTTCTTTGCACACACGGGCCTGATGGAGCAAAGTTCAATGTGCCCCCTAACCAACAGCTTACACGTGCTTCTTTCGGAGAAATTTGTTATCACCAGCATGAGCCATCCTTGCCAAGGCAATATTATTTGCATACTCTTTTTGTATGATATCACGTAGACACATATGTTGTTGATTTCTTTTGCATGCTGTTTTATTGTCTGTTTGGAAGCGTGGATTCACCTCTGCCCTTCTTGAGGAGGATACAGAGAGCTCTTATTACCGACGACATACTGCGCTTCTTTTCTATGAGAGGCCCTTTGAGAGATAATTCATACTTGGTTTCACACACAATATCAAAATCTCACATGTACACCACTATACTCTCACACAAACACTACTATACCCTCTGACATGCATAATCATACTCTCTCACACACAGTATTGTCTGGGCCATAAATCATAATCACTTGGACACACAGCAGTACTCTCTTAAAAACACTGTCACACTCTCACACACACACCATCATACTCTCTGTAGTCGTGTATGAAAGATAGATTAGTGGTGTGAATGAGAAAGAATGATATTGTTTGCATGACAGAAACTGTAGAGTGTGTGAGAGAGTACAGCACTGTGTGTGAAAGAAAGATAGTGTAAGTGAGAGACAATGGTGTGTGTGTGAATGAGTATGATAAAGTGTGCATGAGACACTATGATTATGTCTGTAAGACTCAATGAGTGTGACTGAGAACGATTGGTGATGTATGAGAGAAGAAAATAGAGGCGTTTTTGATAAATAATGATATGTGTGTTGAGGGACAATGATTGTGTGTTTAAGAAGTTATGATGGTTTATGTGAGAGGGAATTGTACCATGTGTGAAAGAGTAGAATTAAACAGGAAGTTAGTTTGATCAAACAGGAAGACAGTTTAAATCCTCATTCCTTGATTGGCTTACAGCCCTAAAAATAAATCCTGGACCTTCTCAGAGTACTGCTCGCTAAACTGAAGCTACGTGGGAGCATTCAAATCAAGCAGCAGCACTTTTAAGGACAACTTTATAGTTTTTCTAAGAACAGTAGCAAAGCAGTCATGATTTTTCCACTTATTTACCTTCTTTTTCAAGTTCAGTTTCTGTTTGTGGAAGTAAATGGTAATGAGGAGGACATTGCTATTTTTTCTCTAATACCATGAGGTGTGTTCAGACCATTGTAAGGGAAACAGACAGCGTGGGACATGACAGCAGGATTTTGGAACGATTATTCTGTGAGCTTCATGGATATGCACGGACAATTTCTGTCTTTCTCTCAATAAGCCAGCAGTTAGAAGGGAGTGACAGTCAAGGAAGCTGAGGTGCACTGGAGGCACTGTATGCGTGTTTCTGTTCCAGCAGAAATTCATATGAAAACTCAAGATCTGTGGAAATGAGACAAAGGGATATGTTTACTTCAAGAGCACCGCCAACAGTCAGAACTGGTCATCCTGGTCGCCCTCAGTACAATATATTACATGAACAGATGACCTACTGTTTGTCCCTGGGAATGAGTTGGCAAAGGACAGCTGTATGTTTTGGATCAGCAGAAGGACATTGTACAGGCACAGACAGCAACTTCAGATTGGACCACTGACTTACACAGCAATGTCTGATGAGGCCTTGACTGACATTGTTCGTGCAATCCTTCAAACCACCCCAAATGCAGGAGAAAGGTGTGTGCTAGGAGGCCTCCGATCACGCAGCATTAGAATACAGCGTTGGAGAGTGAGACGTTGCCTGCAACAGCTCGACCCAGTTGGACGGACCTTCCGCCGCCGCTGTGCAATTCGCCGAAGAATTTACAATGTTCAGACTCCTAATCAATTATGGTGAGAGTTTTGTAATATTACATCAAGTTTGGTTCTTTGAACACACACACTGGTAATATATTAATGTATACACACATTCTTACTCTTGCAGCCTCAAACAGCACATTACAGTGGATATGGTATTGAAGTCTATGCCACTAAAAACATAATATTAACAATGACTGAATTGTTGGAACCACTGCCATCATTTTTAGGGGAATTTAGCCTATTTTTCTTATTTAGTTTTGCCAAATCAATGTGTTTTAATTGTATGCTAAAACACACAGCTGCAAGCTCACAGCCATCAGGCTGCAAAGCTTCCAACACACCATATGACTTTACATAAAGCGTATCTGTGGAGTGGAACCATGGAGTTGTAGGGGAAACATGAATTATTAATATATGGGGTAAGGTTACTGTCAAAAGTTTTGTGCATGTGCACATAAAAATCGTGCACGTATTAAAAATGTGTGCGTGTTGGTGTATAGTTGTGCATAGCAGTGGCTCCTCCACCTCCTCCACCACAGACCTGCTGCGGTCTGTTCCTGTTTTCTCTGGGGGCTGTTTTTCCCTACAGAGTGGAGGTAGGTGGGGGTTTGGTGGGGGGTCTATCGCAAGACTGAATACAGTAGTAATTGTTGTCAGTTTTTCTCCCCACAGGCATATGGATGGAAACCAGAAGCTGGTGAGGTGGAGGTTGGTCTTTCATGGATGTGTTGACGGCTTTAGCCGGACCATCATATACTTGCAGTGCCTCAGTAACAACAGGGCATCAAGTGTACTGGAACTGTTTTGTACTGGTGTACAGAGCTTTGGCCTTCCCTTCAGAGTACGCTGTGACCATGGCATGGAGAACACAGCAGTTGCCGGTATATGCTGGAGAGAAGGGGGTTAAACAGAGGCAGTGTCATTACTGGACGCAGTGTCCACAATCAGAGGATTGAACGGTTGTGGGCAGAGCTGAACAGAGTTGTCTCGTTCCACTTCAGTAACCTCTTCACCTTCATGGAAAATGAGGGCATCCAGGATTCTACAGATGAACTCCATCTGTTTTGTCTGCACTACATCGACTTGCCAAGAGTTCAGAGGGCGGCTGCAGAATTCTGAAATCAGTGGAACAATCATGGATTATCCACACAAGGAGGACAAACAGCTCTCCAGCTGTGGCAGAGAGGGCTTCTTAACAGTGCTGGAGCTGGTGCAATGCAGGACATTTTAGCAGGAAATGATACCTTCGAAATCAATGAAGACACCCCTCTACAGTTAGACACTGAAAACAATATTGTTGTTCCAGTAAACAACTTTAATGTAAATCAAACCGTTCTGAACAGAATTCCAGAGACAGTAGACCCACTGAGTGATGATGGTAACCACGGCAGACAATCATTTTCAGGCCTGGTGAATTTTCTTAGTGAACAGTAACAAAGCTGCTTGAGTACGAGAACACTGTGGATTGTACTGTAACAGATACATGATAAATGGCTGCATATAGTACTTTTATGCAAAGTGCTGAGCTAAACAGTTTATCTCACAACAGACTGAATAATGTAACCAACATTTAGATTTTGTTGCACCACTGGGCTTTTATTAAAAAAAATAAATAAATAAGAAAATAAATAAAAATAACCTCCCGACCACTCCACTAGTCAAATATATTCAAAATTTTAGTTAGTTGATCAAAAAAGAATGTGACAGAAAAAAGGTTTTCTATACAGCCTGTGAATGCATTGGTTATTGAAAAAAAAAAGAAGTTTGGGCTCACGACTGAAAATGTTTTTTTTGTTTGTTTTTTCAAACTGTAATAGTTACCTGTAATATGTATGTGTATGTATGTATCGTATGTGTCACGCAGCGGCAACTTAAGGCAGTTGATGCAGGTGTTCATTGGCAAACAGCGTCTGGAGCTGACAGGCTGATCATGCAAGAAATCAACTGATGGTTGAGGGGAGATGGATGTCCAATACACGTCCAGATCATGGACAAGCAGTATGTCTTTGTGCGACTCATTCTGACTGTCTGTAGACGTCCAGAACCGGGTCAGGCTGGACATAGAGCTCTGAGCTCACGCAGAAACCTGAAATTTGACTTCAAAGTGTTCCTCGATACCGGTCGGTGAATCTTCTTTCATACATGTACACAGACAGTCAATCTGCTTGTATGTGAACATGCAGGATAGCAGACCTCCACCTGCCCAGCAAGATCACGGGACTCTGCCGTTCACCTCAGGCGCACGAGGACATCGTTTGCATGAAACTGTGTCCAGGTAAGACTCATTATGGAAAAAGTACACATTTGAATAACACGCCTAAAACTCAGTGATAGTTTATGATCTATTTGTAAAATCTACGGAGAAATATAACTGTTTTTGACAGTGTGGCAGTCGCTTTCGTCCCGAAGTGAGGACTCCGACGGGACGCTGCGGGGCTCGCCGAACCCCAGTCAAAAATCCACAAATTTAAAGTCATCTCGCTTTTTCTCCAAAATCTGCGTCGGTCCGCGTGTTTTCGATCTGGGAAAGTAATCAGTAGGCTCTGTTGAGTAATTCGGCTTAAAAATGACCATGAGAAGGTTTTTAAAGTGTTTTTTCAGTGCTTCATCAATTGCTTATTAGATCAGGTGAATCGATCTCCGTTCGTCTGTGGCTCATCGAAGCTATGGCTTGTTGGGTGCTTCCTGACATTAACGGATCATTAATGTCGCGTCTTAGCTGACATATTTCTGTTCTATATTTGTTTTATTTTGTATGGGGCAGCAATCTCTCCACACAATTGGCTGTTCAAGCTCAATTATAGGTAGGGTTGCCACCCGTCCCGTAAAATACGGAATCGTCCTTTAATTGACAATTAAATGTTGCGTCTTAGACGCGATTTGTTCCGTGCTTCCTGACATTAATGGATCATTAATGTAGCGTCTTAGCCAGGGACGGACTGACCATCTGGCATAGCGGGCATTTTCCCGGTGGGCCGACGTGCTATTTGGGCCGATAGTCGGCCACTTTTTATTTATTTGAAATATTGGTCTGACCAGCCCATAATACCAGACAGTCGATCAGCGGCCCCATCACATCGTTAAACACCAACCCCTTTCGCTTTGGTCCAGCCGGCATAAAAAAAAAAAAAAAAAAAGTCTTGGATGATGTCTTTTTTTTTCAAGTTCACAGGCCTTCTTTATTCAGCACTGTCTGGAAAACAGTGATAATCAGATCAATCAACCATGTCTATTATTTCTCTTTCCCTCTCCCTCATTCATGTGTCATCATCCCTGTAACACCCGCCAATGTAATAATGCCCACAAACGTAATAAACCACCAACGTTATAAAAATATGCAGCTTTTAATGTAATAATCCTGCAAACGTAAAACATTTTCCACAAACGTAACAGCCGCTGCCTGCTACAAACGTAACACGCGATTTCCCACAAATGTAATAACTGTTACGTTTGTAGAGATTTATTACGTTTGTGGGGAAGTGAAAATCTTCAACTTTCAATGTTGTAATAACTTCCCACAAATGTAATAATGCAATGAATAATGGTTGTTGCTGCTGTTTGATTGTTGTTGTTCTTACCTACTAATAGCCTACTGACCGTGGGTACGGAGTCCAGATGATGACTCTCTGCTCCGCGATCGCGGAATCCCCCCCCCCCCCCCCCCCCCCCCCCAACACATTGGCTTTTGAATGTGTTGATTTCTTGCTTTAGTTGTTATCAGTTGTTTTTTGGGTTAGTCTGAGTCTCTTTTGGCTCGGTTTGGTGGTGGGCTGGCAGTCGGGCACTATGCCCGTTGTCAGCTTATTCTTAAATTTGACTGCCAGTGTTCCCTCCATTGATTTGTCATTTAGTGACTACATACCGTTCAAATAATATATTTTCACTAAGAAGCCAACTCCCCCAGACCCTTTAACAGCCCTGAAGTGCATTTGATGATTGAAACCATAAAATGTGTAACCACTCACTTCAATAACTTGCTGTTAAATGGGTCTCATTCAAAGAAATAATGTCAGGGTTAAATTTAGTCAATGCAGTCTTTCTGAGGTCGCACTTTCCATCAGGCCATCCAATTACACTCCAGTGTGCTCATGTCAGTTTATGGGTCGGTGGGCTGCTCTGCTGGGAGGACGGCGCAGGGCTCCTTCTGTCACTGAAGCCGGAATGAACTCTTTTCCAAGTGGAAGCTCTTGAATTCAATTCAATTCAATTCAATTCAATTCAATTCAATTCAATTCAATTCAATTCAGTTTTATTTGTATAGCGCCAAATCACAACAGAAGTTGTCTCAGGACACTTTCCATATGGAGCTGGTACAGACCAAGCTCTTTTATCTACAGAGAACCAACAATTCCCTCATGAGCAAGCACTTGGCGACAGTGGCGAGGAAAAACTTCCTTTTAACAGGCAGAAACCTCGAGCAGAACCAGGATCAGGGTGGGCGGCCATCTGCCTCGACCGGTTGGGTGAGAGAGGGAGAGCGAGACAGACTGAGAGACAGACAGACAGACAGACAGACAGACAGACAGACAGACAGAAATGCAGTCAGAGAGAGAGAGACAGAGACAGAGATAGAGAGACAGACATGCAATCGCAAATCCTTTAACTGTACTTTTTAAGCAAATCTGTTTCTCCAGTACTCACACACCATGCAACGCCGACGCATGCGCACAGAATCCCGGTCTTTATTGTATATATTTTAGTTTATGTGTTTGTCTAAACTGCTGCTGTGACAGAATTATTTCCCAGATGGCGATTAATAAAGTAGAAATCGACGTAAAAGAGTCGCAGGAGTCAACTCGCTGTGCATCCGTGTCCTGGTTTCGTTTTCTCCGAACAGAGAAAAAAGAGGAACGCTTCACGAATTTGCGTGTCATCCTTGCGCCAGGGGCCATGCTAATCTTCTCTGTATCATTCCAATCTTAGTATATGTGTTACTGTAGTAACACAATTTTACCCTTTTTCTGGAGTGTATATGAAGGCCTCTGTGCCGCGTGTGCCCTGACTCATGGTGCGAGCTCGAACGGGCTCCAATGGCCAAAAATGTCTCCGCGAGTCTTTCAACAACACACAACAGGACACAGAAGTCTGGATATGTTCTGCTGTGAGACCTGGACCTGCAGGGACCAAGACCCAGTCCGACCCGGCCCTAAACGCTCGGTGCTGCTGAGCAGCTCAAAGGGCTGATGGGAAATATATGCAAATAGCCTATACGTCATCCAGCCAGGATTGGTCCTGAAGACGAGGCGAAAAGGTTTCCTCATAGCTGCTCTCTCTGCATTTATCCCGGAGGAGGAGAAGCCCCAGAGACCCCAGAGCTCCACCAGGAGCTGTCCACCCCCTAAGGACACAGACGTAAGTGTCTGTCCACAACTCATTCAGCGCTGCGTCAGGACGAGTCAGGAAGTGCAGCTCCGCACATTCGCCACCAGGTGTCAGTCTATGAACAGTCTATGGAGGGGGCTCGCCTCCCCCGCCTCATGAAGCAGCGGGAAATCTCTACATTTCTGCAGGTGTTCTCAGGTATTAAAGAGCAGAAACAGCACGAGTTCGTTACTGCCTTCATTACACGTTCTTATGAATCTGTGACAGTTTGTGAGTTCATGTTAAAAACTGATCAGAGGGACACACACGCACGCACGCACACACACGCACACACACACGCACACACCACTGACCGAGTGTTTCAGATGTTTTCCTCTTTTACAATAAAATGTGCAGATGCTTTGTTTGTTATCGTGTCATCATCGCGACGTCAGTTTGGGACAGACGGCCTGGATTTTCTGTAAAAGGCCAGAGCTCATCAGTCCACGCAGGCTGGGACAGAGACGATGATGTACAGCACAGACAGACACAATGTCCATCAATCATTCAATCAATCAATCAATCAATCAATCAATGAGTCAAACATTATCAGTTTTGTCAATTGGACAGTGAAGTCATCTGAAGTCATCTTCAAACGTGTGGAACAGATGAAAGAGACAAAACCATAAAATGAAGACACACATTTGAAGCAGGAGTGAACATGAAGAACATGAAGAGCAGAGCTCGAGGCTTTTCTTGTGCTTTGGCTTCAAAAACAGGTGAAATCAGCAGGTGGACTCTCAAACATCGTCTCCTCGGCGGCCCGCTGACCTCTGGCACGTGACTTTTTGGGGGGTCGACCAGATATGAGTGTTAGGACGAGGAAGCAGGCCCGCCCATAGGGGGGGACAAATGGTTCTGCTGTCCCAGGCCCAGGGAGAGGGGGGCCCACAACTGGGCCCTCATTAAATTGTGGAATTAAAAAATGTCAGAATAGTCCTATTTGTGGAAAACTATTATTTCAATCACATTGCAGTTTTTTATTTGTGTTCTCCTAGTTGTCCTTGAGAAATAGTGATCATGAACCCTCCCACCCCAAACACAAAAATGGTTTGGCCTAGATCAAACTTTGATGTTGTTATTAATTTGAAGTTGAGAAGGCGCGCGGGTCTACGATCAAAATGTCTGGTAAGCACAAGTCCGGTGCCCAGAAAAGGAAAGAAAAGAGAAAAAGAGAAGAGGACAACAAAGGGTTGAGAAATATTCTAAACAAATATTTAAAAAAATGTCCCGACAGTGAAGCTGGGACGAGTGGAATAGAGCAAGGTAAGTAGTGCAGCCAAGTTTTCATTTAAAGTTTGATATACATGCATATTTACTGTATTATCAGTTGACAAAGAGAAAATTCTTCAAACTAAAATGCCTAATTTATTCTTCCCTGGTCTATTTTTCCTGCATGTATAAGAATTAGAAAATGTGTATGCATAACTCTTAATAATATTAGCAGGTCCTTTGTGACAAGTATATAAATGTCATATTTAACAAAAATCTCAGCTGCCATGGAGAGCTAAGATTTTCCCCTCATATAAAATACCTTATTTATTGCATTATCACAATATATCAAACATAACTGGTGATGTTTAGTGACAAAAAAACCCGGCGGTGGTGGAGGGGAGGGCCCATCTAACATTATCTTGTCCCGGGCCCAGACAAGACTGTCAGCTGGCCTGTGTCCAATACACGTCCAAATCATGGCCAAGCAGAACGTCTTTGTGCGACTCATTCTGGCTGTCTGTAGACGTCCAGAACCGGGTCAGGCTGGACATAAAGCTCTGAGGTCACGCAGAAACCTCCACCTGCCCAGCAAGATCACGGGACTCTGCCGTTCACCTCAGGCGCACGAGGACATCGTTTGCATGAAACTGTGTCCAGGTAAGACTCATTATGGAAAAAGTACACATTTGAATAACACGCCTAAAACTCAGTGATAGTTTATGATCTATTTGTAAAATCTACGGAGAAATATAACTGTTTTTGACAGTGTGGCAGTCGCTTTCGTCCTGAAGTGAGGACTCCGACGGGACGCTGCGGGGCTCGCCGAACCCCAGTCAAAAATCCACAAATTTAAAGTCATCTCGCTTTTTCTCCAAAATCTGCGTCGGTCCGCGTGTTTTCGATCTGGGAAAGTAATCAGTAGGCTCTGTTGAGTAATTCGGCTTAAAAAATGACCATGAGAAGGTTTTCAAAGTGTTTTTTCAGTGCTTCATCAATTGCTTATTAGATCAGGTGAATGGAACTCCGTTCGTCTGTGGCTCATCGAAGCTATGGCTTGTTGGGTGCTTCCTGACATTAACGGATCATTAATGTCGCGTCTTAGCTGACATATTTCTGTTCTATATTTGTTTTATTTTGTATGGGGCAGCAATCTCTCCACACAATTGGCTGTTCAAGCTCAATTATAGGTAGGGTTGCCACCCGTCCCGTAAAATACGGAATCGTCCTTTAATTGACAATTAAATGTTGCGTCTTAGACGCGATTTGTTCCGTGCTTCCTGACATTAATGGATCATTAATGTAGCGTCTTAGCCAGGGACGGACTGACCATCTGGCATAGCGGGCATTTTCCCGGTGGGCCGACGTGCTATTTGGGCCGATAGTCGGCCACTTTTTATTTATTTGAAATATTGGTCTGACAAGCCCATAATACCAGACAGTCGATCAGCGGCCCCATCACATCGTTAAACACCAACCCCTTTCGCTTTGGTCCAGCCGGCATAAAAAAAAAAAAAAAAAGTCTTGGATGATGTCTTTTTTTTTCAAGTTCACAGGCCTTCTTTATTCAGCACTGTCTGGAAAACAGTGATAATCAGATCAATCAACCATGTCTATTATTTCTCTTTCCCTCTCCCTCATTCATGTCATCATCCCTGTAACACCCGCCAATGTAATAATGCCCACAAACGTAATAAACCACCAACGTTATAAAAATATGCACCTTTTAATGTAATAATCCTGCAAACGTAAAACATTTTCCACAAAAGTAACAGCCGCTGCCTGCTACAAACGTAACACGCGATTTCCCACAAATGTAATAACTGTTACGTTTGTAGAGATTTATTACGTTTGTGGGGAAGTGAAAATCTTCAACTTTCAATGTTGTAATAACTTCCCACAAATGTAATAATGCAACGAATAATGGTTGTTGCTGCTGTTTGATTGTTGTTGTTCTTACCTACTAATAGCCTACTGACCGTGGGTACGGAGTCCAGATGATGACTCTCTGCTCCGCGATCACGTTAATCTGCTGTAGTTTATTGAATGTAGACCAGGCTGTATAGCCTACATATCATTAAAGATGGGATTGTATTCATTCTGAATCCAATAAGAACCCAGAAAAGCGGAACGTCTGTGTGCTTCGGCTTCACCTGTAAGGATGGTGCCCTTTATAAAAAATAAAAGCAGAAAATAAAGGACGCCTCCGCTCTCCACCTGGCTCACCTGAGCTGCCAGAGCAGCTCTACTGTCCCCCTCTCTTTAACCAAAAACAATCACAAGCACTTTCATAATGTGATGCGTTTGTGTTTTATTGTTATTTCTGGAACAGACCGTTGCCAAGACACCGCTATGGACGCCATCTGGTCAGAGGAGCGCAGAAAAGAGGAAATGCAGATTATTTACCTCAGCCTATGTTTCATTTTTACCATCATTAAACTGCTTGGGACTAATTGTAATGACAATTGACTTGTAAGTTGTTCCATGAAGAGTGGAGGCTCCGGGCTAAAAAGCAAAGCTGCTGAACAGAGGCTCGGACCCGGCGTCTCTCCTCTCGTGTCGGTGGCACCGCGCCCCGACAGATGTGACTATACACAAATACACACATCGTAAGATGTAATATAATAATCCACCAATCCACTGATTGAAAAGTTGAAAACAAATGAACAAGAGGAGGGTTGTAGCAGACAAGTGACTGGACTTGCAAATTCGCTAAATTATGCAATTGGCATATTAAGCGAGATAATATGGAGTTAGTTGGTTGATATGGAGAAATAAAACCGGGTTTATTTCTCCATAACAATTTGACGATAAAACAACAATAAATATCCTAAATAAAAGAGGCCTAAATCTATAAAAGATCGATCATCAATTAAGCATGAAATCTTTTTTTTTCTTTAATCTGCTGCTTTGGCTTTGATCTCTTTGAAGATGTGGTACTCGGAATGTTGTGAGGTCACAACATTCCACACACCGGCTTTAAAAGCAGAGACAAACCCAGTTTAGTTATTATTAGTTTCAGCATTTCAACGGTGAATGGTGTACTTTTTGATGGTGGCAGACAACGAGCACGGATCAGTGTTGGGTCTCCAATCAACAACTTGGTGAGTAGTGAGGAGAAGTTTGGAAAGATTCAGGCTGGCTGTTTACCCATCTCCAGTTTTTATGCTAAGCTAAGCTAACGATTAGTCGATTAGTCACGACTACGTCGACTATCAAAATCGTTGACGGCTAATTTAGTAGTCGACGCGTCGTTTATTTTTTGAAGCTTTGTTTTTCATGCAAAACTGCCGCTGTACCCTCCACTGCCTTGTCTGCCTGTCTGTCCTTGATGCACATGCGCAGTAATGGTAATTGGCGTCAGCCTTTATGTTGCCGGAAGTTATGCCAGACCAGTATCATGTCTACCCGGCAACGAAGCTCTAAAGTTTGGGAGCATTCACAAAACAAAAGACAAGCATTGCAATGAAAAATCTGCAAGGCAAGAGGGACAGTCGTCTTGTTAAGATAACTGGCTAGTTAGCCGCTAACATTAACGTAAACACTGAGCTACTTACTTATACTGACAGATGTAAACGTTAACACTAACGACAACGATTTAATTAGCCTTACCACACATATGTGCTTGCTATAACGGTGATGTCGTGCTTGAATAGGAAATGTGGTAACGCTAATGTTTTCTATCGCTACGTTACAGTGCTGAAAAAGTCGTCAATGGACGACTTTATTACCAAGCCAGTAACATGCGTGCCTCGGCAAGCGCATGTCCTGACAAGTGGACCACTAGTAATGCATTACCTGGATTATTACCTGGATTATTTTACATCTGCTTGCCTTTTTTTTATTTTGAGCGAATCTTAGTTGTGGAATTTAAACGGAGAACAAAAAGCTGGAGTACGTACACAGAGTAAGAGTCAGGCGGATCTGTTTGGTCAGCTGACAGTGAACTTCATGGTTATAACTGTTATCCTGGAGATATCAGGTAAGAAAACATTTCCCTGTTATTTTCTGGAAATTAATAACCTAACGCAATGTTTGTGTTCATTCTCTAACTCAGAATGATGATGTTTTCAAACTGTTAGGCTAGCTAACTGTTAAGTAAATTAGCTAATGTTACAGGTAACAACGTTAACTAGCTTGTTGTCATGAATCATGGCGTAAATATCTTGAATGTGGTTTAGACAGAGGTAAAACTGCGATCAAGCCAGCCGCCTCTCGCGTATCAGTGATCAAACCAGCCGCCGCTGTATTTCAAGTGCGCATTTACTCTCAAGTTTACGGTGAAAGCAACCGCCACCAATCTTTACTTCCGGATTTCAAAATAAAGCATCGGTCTTTCTCTCTGCGTGTCTGTGTTGTGCAGGCTTCAATGTGTTGAATGACATATTGAAATGATTTTTTAAAAGTAAAAAAAAACAAAAACAAAACAAATTATACCATAAGTAGCTAAAGAGGTGTTACTGGATAATGTACTTCATATGTTACTTGCACAAATATTATCAGCTACTGTTACATTGTACTTTTCTAATAATATACTCTCAAAATCCCATAAGGATCGTGAAATATTTGCATTTTCGTCTACTTTTGAAGTGGGATAAAATCAGTTTCTTCCATAAGTAGTTCATCAAACCTATACTGCTGGACTTAGTACTTCCTATACTACTTGCACAAATAGTATCAAACACTTTTACTGCGTACTTTTCCAGTAATTCACTCTCAAAGTCCATTACGGACAGCAATAAGTGCCATTTTCGTCTAAATTTGAAGTGGAATGAAATCACTTTCTTCCATAAGTAGTTCACCAAATATGTACTGTTGGACTAAGTACTCCCTAGACTACTTGCACAAATAGTATCAAACACTTTTACTGTGTACTTTTCCAGTAATTCACTCTCAAAGTCACTTATGGATCGCAATAATAGCCAGACACACATGCCTGTAATGAATTTGAATTGAATTGAATTGTGTCAGATCTTGCCTATTTAGGCTATTTATAAGTGTTGTGTTTACAAATAAGCAATTAATCGAGATTTCTCAACATCTTTATTGAAAAAATGAATGAGTGAATTATACACTGTCAAACTCGCTGAAGGCTATAGCAAAGAGGTTGATGAAAAAAAAGAATGCATCCTTGTAAATTCCTTATCCTCACTAAACAGCAGGCATATGTCTGAACCATTAGAATAAATCAAAATATAAATAACCTGTGCATTTCATAAACAAATTAAATATAGCCTATGAATAACAATGGAACATTTCTGCGACTAAAGAGGATAAGTGTGATAGCATAGGCTACTTCCAAAATAAATCCTTCACTCTGTAGTGGCCAAGAGTGAGGCATGCTAGGGTCATCCACGCTTTCATCCATTTTTTATTCTTGGCAAAAAGTTCTTTGAGACGTTGTGCCAAACTGCTCTTCCGACCAGCTGCTTTGTATACATTCATAACACTGATAACTGTGTCATGATTTTGAGATAAATCAAGATGCTCAGACAGAGGAGGCCTAATATAGATCGAGGGAAGGTGTCTTCTAGTTAACTCTCTAAACTGTGGAGACACTCGATTAAATGTGCCGATCATGGACATGTCCAGATTGAGGGTGAGTCTAATAATCATGGATATAATTTCTTCTGGAAGAAACGGTATAGCTTCTTCAGGAATACCAGACCTTTCAGCCTCACTGGAATTGGAGAGTGCGGCCTCATGATGATCTGAGAGTTTAGCCTCATCAGCATCATCAGGCCTGGACAGTTCAGTCTCATCATGACGACAGAGTTCAGCGTCATCTGCAACTTATCTTATCAACATTATCTGTAACTGCAAAATGATGTTCTCTGTACGCCTTATGTGTTACATCAAAATGAGTTGGAAGGAGCAGCAGTCAGTTCATAGGGATGGGCCTGCTTAATTGATGATCGATCTTTTATAGATTTAGGCCTATTTTATTTAGGATATTTATTGTTGTTTTATCGTCAAATTGTTATGGAGAAATAAACCCCGGTTTTATTTCTGATTTAAAAGCAGTGACCTAACAAGCCTAATCTCAACAGGTTATTTCAGAGTGTGGGGGCCCAGACTGCAAAAGTTCAATAACCCTTAACAGCAGCCGGGCTCTGAGAACGACCGGAGGGCCACCATCAACAGATCTAAGAGGGCACCCAGGCTAATAGGGGGTTAGCAGAAAGGACAGAGGGGAGAATGGGTCTGGAAATAGTGGCCCACTGAACTGAAATGGTGAGATCTGGTTTTGAGCATTTGATCATGAAGAGGGCATGGCACTGTGAGCTGTCAGAGAGTGATAAAGGTTCCTTCAGCAGGGCCCAGTGAGGCAAACAGAGCCGATGGAGGGCGCTCATTATGTGATAAGGAGATGCTGTTAACTATTGATCCAGCATCAACACGTACTGTTAGGGAAATAGCAGGGCAATGATCAGTTGCTAAAACCACAGCTAACGCCCTGATGATTGTGTTGACACAAGCATGTGCTAACATTAGCTCTTCAGTTAAAAGCATCACACCAGGAAGAGCAAGAGGCCATAACAGAGAACTGGTCATCACTTCATAGAAGCACTGGTAGTCCTGTTAGCAGAGTAGCTAGAAGAGCCAGCGTATGAAGGAAATGCTAATGCTTTTTAATTTGGATATATTTATTTTATATTACATTTATATTTTATGTTTATTGCTGTTTGCACCAGGGATTTGAGGGAAACGATATTTCAATTCTGTTAATGTCCTGTACATATAGCAGCATTGACAATAAATTTGACTTGACTTGACTAACAGCATGTGGTTGAGGTGGACCTGGGCCTCCTGAATGAAATGGGTCTAAACCAGAATATAATGCCATTATGGACCAGTCCACAGCAGCTGCCTGAGGTCTGATGGACTTTAACTCTCAAGCTAGTAGCAGGTTGACTTCAGTGATGCTAAATGTTAATGACAACAGGCCGGATCATTGCAGTTACTCTGACACGATGGACACAAACCCTGAGAATGAGGGGCAACATACACAAATCACTAAAGTCAAACAGCACGTATGTATCTATACGCACATATGCAGGCTAGACAAACACAGCTCGTAGTTATGAAACGGGGGATAACATCATTTCATTATTCATTGATCATCATTTATTTATTCATCATAACTCCAATTAATTCAATCATTTTATAATATTTTGTTACCTGAATTAACCATTCATTGATGTACTTTGAACTGATAAAGCCGTTTTGTGCCAGAATGGTTTTAAACAATCCCCCCTTTTTTCTGTTGTTGGTCCTCGCTGGTGCACATCTGCGATGTTACCCAGATCCTGAATTATAAAGTCCCCACCGTGACCATGCCTCCCCACCCACACCGTCTCTGAGGAAACTCTCAGGCCTGGGGTTGTCTGTCACCTTGTTAGTGCTATGCTAGTTAGATTGATCAGTGAAATTAAAAACATCTCCTACATTCATGCTTTCTCTCCTTTAAAAATCTAATAAAAAGTGTAGAAATAAAAAAAATGAAAATATATAAATGATTAATACTAATAATAGGATTCACAGTTTATTTTTTTCATTTCATTTTCAATTTAATTTCAAGTGAGTAATGTCGTTTTTACAGAACATGCAGTCCTTCCAGCCAGTCTCAGTGATGACTGATGTGTTAAACACAACCTGACATTTACTGTCCCCACCTGGACCATGCCCATCCCCCACCCTCCTGTCTGTCTCAGCCCCGCGCCAAATTGTGCACTCTGCTCTGTGAACGTGGTTTATCTTAATGCACGCATGGCCCGTCAGTCTCTCGGTGTGTGCTTTAAAACTATGTGCGGAGTTACTCCGGGCAGTACTGCTGAATAAATCCAGCGCTCCTTTTATGCTGCACACGACACACCCGCTCCCGACGACAGACCGTCTGCACATGCAGCAAAGCGGAGATATCGTTCATAGCGGAACCTGAAGAAAATGGTAAGTTTTACTTATTGTAACTTACTAGGCTCACAATATAATATTATGCCGTTCAGTTTAGTTGCATAATGTTTGCACGCGTTTCGAAACATGAAAAGAGCCGTGTTGCAATGCGCTGGAGCTAATGCTAATGTTAGCTAACACTTTGCTAGCAAGGATGGTAACCGAGTTTCAACTAATTAGCGACCTGCACATTCAGATATCAGGTAAACCAGATTTGAAGCCAGGCGACCGGAATATTACAACAACAATTTATCTACAAAATATAATTTATTTCGGCATAAAGTTCGTGACACGGCGGGGACGTCTCGGTGACGTCATGCTTCGGACATGCCAGTGTAATGTGTTGATATCAAGTTATCAATACGAGCGCTCCCTGTGCAGGGGGACGCATGAGATGTTCGCAGTTCAGACGCTCAATGCTCACGGTGGGAAGTACCAGTCCTAACTTGTAGCATACCAGAATGACGGGGAGAAACTCAGCTAAAAGCCTCTACCAGACATTGCCACCCAAACGAAACCTAATTCATACCCCGAGAAATTATATGGACATGTCATGAAAACACGAAAATAGTGTACGTCCGCTTTAGAGCGTCTGCCGAGTTTACCACTTCACACAAGCCACAAAAGCCTGGTATCTTATGAAAGTAGAGAGTCTGATGATTACGAAGATGTCTGCCTCCTCACTGTGTGACGAAAACCCGCACTACTGACTGCCCTACCTGCGCAGTTAGTTTCACGTCTCCGTCTCATTTACACGTGACTCTGCTGAGCAGTGTTATTTTACTGTTTTATCTGCGTTTTGTCCTTTTAAGAGGGCTAAAAACAACAGCAAGCAGAAAAACGGCTGCTACAGAGAAGATTCGTAGTGAGCTCTGGAGATATAACGGTACTTTGCCCAGATGAGCGCCTGTGTGAAAACATCCGTAAAACTGCTCAGGTTCATTATTTTGGCATGTACTTTTGCACAGTTACTCATCAGATATTACTTTACTAATTCATAGATGAATTTGGCTGCTAGCACAGGGTGGACAAAGCAATGGAAGTTTGTAGCTCCTTCATGTCACATAAAATATACAGATAATTGAATGAACAATATGTACAGTGATTATTCATATACATATACAGTAGAGCATTTTTTGAAATTGCATCTGGATGGATGTAAACAGCGACAACAAGATGGTGGTGGTGATAATATAATCTTCATCTTCACATTAAAAGTTCCACATCTGGGAAACACTATGAAACATATGAAGGCAGTACAGTGTCATGTGATATATTGATATGAAGGCAGTACAGTGTCATGTGATATATTGATATGAAGTCAGTACAGTGTCATGTGATATGAAGTTTGACTGTGTCACTTGTGTTGACAGGAGGATGGCCCAGGATTTACCTTCACTGGTGACATCTTTGGGTGTACAGGTGAGAAAGGGGGGATGTAATGAGATGATAGTATAATGAGGTTTGTAGTAAGGTTTTTTTTTAAGTGCACAACCAAAATAAATATCCAAATGCTTCCTGTTTCTCTCTTGTAACGCCCTTCCTCCAGGAGAAGTTCATGCATGTGCATGGGAGGTCAGCCCATCAGTGGCTCACTGATAGTCCCATGTCTCCCTCAATATTGAAATTAAGTTTCATTCCCCTCAATAATGTGCAGTGATTTTAGGAGGAAATCAGACATCTTCTGTAATTAATTTGCAGTGCCTGATGTGACAGATGGCTTTGACACTGAACAGAAGAGAGAGGTAGGGTATGCCATCATCTTTCTGTGCAATAGAAACACTGTGTGACAGTATGCCACTGAGGCATGCTTCACGTTAGTTAGATTTTATTTTATTTTGCAAATGACCACATCAAACTGTTTGAAGATGAGGGTATGTCATCCCCAGCAGCTAACCTGGTGGAGGGCGTAACAGGTAAAGTGAGACTGGATCCGTGTCACAGCGTCTTAAATCTGGGCTGTTTGCTGACAAAGTCCAGTTGCGAACGATTGAATGCCCTGAAGCTTACAATAACCTGGATGAATGAGAATATTCACAGGCATTCTGTTCATCAGTACTAAGTATTGCTTCAGCTGCAGCTTTATGAAACGTTCAGCAGACTTTCATTAACTCACCTTTGTGGCATCTTTCAACATTGCAAAATCAAACAAGTCATTTCTAGCAGAAACAAATCATTCCCTTGTTTACAGTTGAAGTTGATATGTTTTACTAACTCAGCATATTTGAATTGGAGGGAAACGGTGATATTGTTAGTGTGACTGTAGCGAGCCAACTCAGCAACTAACAAAAAAAGCTGTTTCCATTTAGAATGGATATTTTCATTGCTAAAAACGGATTTTCTTGTGTTTATTTTTCAGAAAGTTCACCGGTCCTCAAGTGACTGTGAGACTAGCGGCCTTGACCCTGCGCCACCTGATGTAGACAAGGTCAGACACTGCAGTAATACCGTATTTCCACTAATGGTACTACTAACTTCTACTCTACTCGCCTTGGGTACAGAGTACTTTCTTTTCCATTGCAGATTGTAGCCCCTCAATGTAGGCCAAGTCTTCTCTAGTCGTCATAGCAACAGCGTGTTAAACTCCCCAGACATTAAACACACATGAACAATGGAGGTGTTAACCTTCCAGATTTTATTTGCTGACAAACTGTAACCTACACTGTACATTTAATGCTAAATTGACAAATGACACTGCTCATCTTCCCATCTGCTCCTATCATGCTCTGCTCCGCTGATACAGCCGACTACAAGCGGCGTTGCAGCGCGAGAAGTTAACCTAATGGCAGCGTTGTGTTTCTCTCTCTGCAAATGAGTAAAAGTTTTAAAAGCACAGAGCTCATCAGGTTGGTCTGTCAGCATCTGTCAGTGGGGAAACAGCATGAAGCTAATGCAATTTCCAGAGGGAATTATCTATTCTATAAATATAGTATACACACTTATACTGTAGTGACACAATGACACATAATGACACAAAGAAGTCATGACCTTAAACTAATGTTGTAACTTGGCACCGCTTAGTAAAAGTAATGGATCAGTTTGGTACTCAGTAGAGAGAGACTGATTATTAATAGATTTTTTTTTGGAATTGGTTGCGGCAGTAAAATAAAAGATGTGCTGTGCTTTTACAGTCATGGAAAAAATTATTAGACCACCCTTGTTTTCTTCAATTTCTTGTTCATTTTAATGCCTGGTACAACTAAAGGTACATTTGTTTGGACAAATGGACAAATAAAAGTTCAATTTAAGAGCTGATATCTAGCCATTTTCTCCATCTGGGCTTTAACTGACCTTGCCGTGTGGCAAGGGGCATTGTTTTGTTGGAAAATCCAGTCATTCGAGGCAGGAAAGAGTTTATCAGCTGATGAAAGAAGACTGTTTTCAAGAGTAGCCCTGCTCGTGACCTGGTTCATTCGCCCTTCACACAATTGCATTTGCCCTGTTCCACCCATACTGAAACAACCCCAGATCATCACCGATCCACCCCCATGTTTTAATGTAGGGGCAAGACAGTCTGGTTTGTAGGCTTCTCCAGGCTTCCTCCTAACCAGTAAGTTGGCTGGAGTGGATCCATCACTGAAGAGAGCTTTAGCCCAATCATCAACAGTCTAATCCTTGTGATCCCTAGCAAAGAGTAACTGGACTTTCCTCTGCCTGTCGCTGATGAAGGGCTTCTTCCTGTCCTGTGTGACTTCAGACCCGCTTCAAGAAGTCAGTTTTGAACTGTCTTTGCTGAACAAGTCACATTTCTCGACAGTGCCCACTCATTCTGAAGGTCCCTGGAGGTCTGACGATGACGATGAGTGCACGGTCCTCTCGTGGGGTAGAAAGGCGTGTCCTGCCTCGACCAGCTAGCAATTTGGTAGGACCACGTTCGGCTTGCTTTTTCTTGGTGTAATGAAGGGCTGTCTTGGAGATCTTCAGTTTTTTGGCTACCTGCCTCTCACCCATGCCAATTTCCAGCAGTGCCAAGGTGGCTGCCTTTGTGGTTTCACATAATTCTTTTGTTTTAGGCTTTATGTGAGAGCTGACAACTGCTGAGTTGTGCTACGTCTTGAATGTAAGCAGGAAACCACTCGAGGCCTTTGCATGCGCAGTGCTGCTTATGACATGAAATGGCCTCTTATATACCCTGGGAATACAATTAAGCTTAAGCATGTCAAATAGGACATAAAGTCTTATGGAATCAGCTGCAGCTGTAGATTTGCCAATCATTGCATTTCAGAATGTTCACAAACATTCCGTTGTAGAATTGCCAAACATTGTGTTTTAGAATGTTGGTGAATATTCCATTCTAGAATCTTCAAACATTGACCTTTATGTTGTTGACGAACATTCTGTTTTCGAATTTTCAAATATTGCCTTATTTTTGTAGTGCCACGAACATTTTGTTGTAGATTGTCAATCAATGTGTTATGAATGTTGACGAACATTCCGTCCTAGAATTTTCAACCACTGCCCTTTCAAATGTTCACTAACATTCCGTTCTAGTATTTATCAATCATTACTTTTTTTGAAGTAGCACGAACTTGCATTTTAGAAAGTTCAACGAACATTCCGTTGTAGATTTGTCAATCATTGCATTTTTCAAAGTGAAACGAACATTCCAAAGTAGGCATATCAATTATTGTGTTTCGGAATGTTCAATAACATTCCATTCTAGAATTTTCCAGCATTGCCTTTGATGTTGTTGACAAACATTCCGTTGCAGGTTTGTCAATCATTGCATTTTAGAATAGTGGTGAACATTCCATTCTAGAATTGGTTAACATTGCCTTGTACGTTGTTGACCAACATTCCGCTGTAGAATTTTCTGTTGTTGGCGAACATTCCGTTCTAGAAATGGCAAACGTTGCATTTTAGAATGTTGACGAACATTGCGTTTTAGAATTTTCATATATTGGCTTTGATGTTGTTGACGAACATTCCGTTGCAGGCTTGTCAATCATTGCATTTTAGAATAGTGGTGAACATTCCATTCTAGAATTGGTTAACATTGCCTTGTACGTTGTTGACCGACATTCCTTCGTAGAATTTTCATATATTGGCTTCGATGTTGTTGACGAACATTCCGTTCTAGAATTTTCAACCGTTGCCTTTTAAAATGTTCACTGACATTCCATTCTAGTGTTCATCAAACACTGCATTTTTTGGAAATTCCACAAACATTCCGTTGTAGAATTGCCAAACATTGTGTTTTAGAATGTTGGTGAATATTCCATTCTAGAATCTTCAAACATTGACCTTTATGTTGTTGACGAACATTCTGTTTTCGAATTTTCAAACATTGCCTTATTTTTGCAGTGCCACGAACATTCTGTTGTAGATTGTCAATCAATGTGTTATGAATGTTGACGAACATTCCGTCCTAGAATTTTCAACCACTGCCCTTTCAAATGTTCACTAACATTCCGTTCTAGTATTTATCAATCATTACTTTTTTTGAAGTAGCACGAACTTGCATTTGAGAAAGTTCAACGAACATTCCGTTGTAGATTTATCAATCATTCCATTTTATGCAGTGAAACGAACATTCCAAAGTAGACATGTCAATTATTGTCTTTCGGAATGTTCAATAACATTCCATTCTAGAATTTTCAAGCATTGCCTTTGATGTTGTTGACAAACATTCCGTTGCAGGTTTGTCAATCATTGCATTTTAGAATAGTGGTGAACATTCCATTCTAGAATTGGTTAATATTGCCTTGTACGTTGTTGACCAACATTGCGTTATAGAATTTTCATATATTGCCTTTGATGTTGTTGACGAACATTCCGTTGTAGAATTTTCAACCATTGCCTTTTAAAATGTTGACTGACATTCCATTCTAGTGTTCATCAAACACTGCATTTTTTGGAAGTTCCACAAACATTCCGTTGTAGAATTGCCAAACATTGTGTTTTAGAATGTTGGTGAATATTCCATTCTAGAATCTTCAAACATTGACCTTTATGTTGTTGACGAACATTCTCTTTTCGAATTTTCAAACATTGCCTTATTTTTGTAGTGCCACGAACATTCTGTTGTAGATTGTCAATCAATGTGTTATGAATGTTGACGAACATTCCGTCCTAGAATTTTCAACCACTGCCCTTTCAAATGTTCACTAACATTCCGTTCTAGTATTTATCAATCATTACTTTTTTTGAAGTAGCACGAACTTGCATTTTAGAAAGTTCAACGAACATTCCGTTGTAGATTTGTCAATCATTGCATTTTTCAAAGTGAAACGAACATTCCAAAGTAGACATGTCAATTATTGTCTTTCGGAATGTTCAATAACATTCCATTCTAGAATTTTCCAGCATTGCCTTTGATGTTGTTGACAAAAATTCCGTTGCAGGCTTGTCAATCATTGCATTTTAGAATAGTGGTGAACATTCCATTCTAGAATTGGTTAACATTGCCTTGTACGTTGTTGACCAACATTCCGCTGTAGAATTTTCTGTTGTTGGCGAACATTCCGTTCTAGAAATGGCAAACGTTGCATTTTAGAATGTTGACGAACATTGCGTTATAGAATTTTCATATATTGGCTTTGATGTTGTTGACGAACATTCCGTTGCAGGCTTGTCAATCATTGCATTTTAGAATAGTGGTGAACATTTCATTCTAGAATTGGTTAACATTGCCTTGTACGTTGTTGACCAACATTCCGCTGTAGAATTTTCATATATTGGCTTCGATGTTGTTGACGAACATTCCGTTCTAGAATTTTCAACCGTTGCCTTTTAAATTTTTCACTGACATTCCATTCTAGTGTTCATCAAACATTGCATTTTTTGGAAGTTCCACAAACATTCCGTTGTAGATTTGCCAATCATTGCATTTTAGAATGTTCACAAACATTCCATTGTAGAATTGCCAAATATTGTGTTTTAGAATGTTGGTGAATATTCCATTCTAGAATCTTCAAACATTGACCTTTATGTTGTTGACGAACATTCTCTTTTCGAATTTTCAAACATTGCCTTATTTTTGTAGTGCCACGAACATTCTGTTGTAGATTGTCAATCAATGTGTTATGAATGTTGACGAACATTCCGTCCTAGAGTTTTCAACCACTGCCCTTTCAAATGTTCACTAATATTCCGTTCTAGTATTTATCAATCATTACTTTTTTTGAAGTAGCACGAACTTGCATTTTAGAAAGTTCAACGAACATTCCGTTGTAGATTTATCAATCATTCCATTTTATGCAGTGAAACGAACATTCCAAAGTAGACATGTCAATTATTGTGTTTCGGAATGTTCAATAACATTCCATTCTAGAATTTTCAAGCATTGCCTTTGATGTTGTTGACAAACATTCCGTTACAGGTTTGTCAATCATTGCATTTTAGAATAGTGGTGAACATTCCATTCTAGAATTGGTTAACATTGCCTTGTACGTTGTTGACCAACATTGCGTTATAGAATTTTCATATATTGCCTTTGATGTTGTTGACGAACATTCCGTTGTAGAATTTTCAACCATTGCCTTTTAAAATGTTGACTGACATTCCATTCTAGTGTTCATCAAACATTGCATTTTTTGGAAGTTCCACAAACATTCCGTTGTAGAATTGCCAAACATTGTGTTTTAGAATGTTGGTGAATATTCCATTCTAGAATCTTCAAACATTGACCTTTATGTTGTTGACGAACATTCTCTTTTCGAATTTTCAAACATTGCCTTATTTTTGTAGTGCCATGAACATTCTGTTGTAGATTGTCAATCAATGTGTTATGAATGTTGACGAACATTCCGTCCTAGAATTTTCAACCACTGCCCTTTCAAATGTTCACTAACATTCCGTTCTAGTATTTATCAATCATTACTTTTTTTGAAGTAGCACGAACTTGCATTTTAGAAAGTTCAACGAACATTCCGTTGTAGATTTGTCAATCATTGCATTTTTCAAAGTGAAACGAACATTCCAAAGTAGGCATTACATTAATGAATTCAATTCAATTCAATTCAGTTTTATTCGTATAGCGCCAGGCTGGTGCATCATCATGGGTAAGGTTGTTAAGTAAGTCCACATGCACATGGACTGTACTGAACATTTCCCCTTTCTCATGTTGCCATGAGGTGCAATGCATCACAGGTAAGAGGCTGAATTTTAGTTGTTTGCACGCAGTTAACTAGATTACAGTACAGATAAGTGAGCAATGTGGCAAATCATGTCATGATTTGTTAATGCATTTTATCTTGTTTCCTCACAGACACGGCCTGTTGACTGAGAAACAGCAGCTGACACCGAATGACTGCTTGGCTGTGCTGAGGGCTGCAAAGAAGGACTTCTTGGCAGTTATGGGGAAGGTCTTTGAGGAGAAGGACGAGGCCCTGGAGTTGAATGAGTGCTGCTTGGTGGTGTACTATCTGCAGGCAGTGGTGATTTTGAGACACCTCCAGCGACCAGGTGTGGTGGAGCGCATGACTGTGAGTATTATTGTGCCCTTTTTGTCTTGACATTTTTGCCATTACCCTTACTAATCGATATGATATCCTTGTTTTGTGCAGGTCCAGGAGTGGGTTGTGAGGCAACGCAGTCATTGGAGTGCACAAGACTGCAGCACAGCAAGTGGCCACGTTTGCCCTGTCACAGGAAGAGGAGTTTGTAAGTTCAAATTCAAGTTCAAAGCATGTCCAGGAATGTGTTTAATTCATTGTAACTACATTAGAAATGGCTTATTTTATTTTACAAGTAGCCACACACAGCCTTCCTCATTTGGGGAGAATCACCTTTTTGCTGAGAGACTCAGCTTTCGTTCATCAGCTGTGAATCATGCATTTGTTCATGTTTGTTCAATCATATTTTTCCTCTGGCAACAGTGGTTTGACACGTACTACACCAGGCTGCAGCCACAACTCCTGCACTCCAAGAAGCACAAGAGGGATGACGCAGAGGACCAGGAAAGGTTTTTCATCTCCTCCACAGGGAAGCCCATCTACAACTCTTCCAATGACCTGAGCCGGCTGCACTCCAAGTAAGCAAATCACCATGATCCATTTCACCTCCAATATGCCCCTGGTACTCCAGTGAGAAGCCTTTAAAAATGTTTTAATGTTTAAACTCTCATTTTAGATACAAGATTGAGCCAGTGACCAGTCAAGTGGCACGGCGAGTCTTTGAGACGACCACCAAGACTCTGACCGACTCAGACAAGTCTCTGGTGGCTGACTACCCGACACACTCCACCGCGACGACCGAGAGACACTACCGCATGAAGCAGGTGGACAATGTTGTGAGGGCCAGTCAGTTGCTAGCTAAGCTAGCTGGTGACTCAAGGTAAGCATGTTTCACATTTGTCAACACAATTAATACAATCATCAATTTGCAAACATCAAATCTTAAACCCTTCTTATAATAACTTTCATTCTTTTTTTTTTTGTCGTTGTAGTGCTGAGTCTGCTGAAGAGGGTACCAGTGGTGGTGCTGGTCGTGTCCGTGGCACTGCTCGCGCCATTGGAAACGTGCAGATGGATGTCCAAGCAGCGTTTGACAGACTGCTGGAAAATCACCCGGTGACTCTGGATGGGGATGTGCCGAGCAAGACTGAGCGCGACGCGGCATCCCCTGACTGTCAGCGGGCTTGTACGAGCGCTGGCTGAAGGCACAGATGAGACTGCACAAGCAGCATGTTCTTGGTGAGTTTAATGGCATGTTTTCCCAAGTAACAATGCTATGTACATGTGCATGTGCTATGTACCTGTTGTCAAGTTTAGTCTTCTTGACTAACATTGTCCTATCTTCTTGACGGCATACTTCTGCCGTCGTCTCCCGACTGAAAACAGAATCAGCGCCTGGATTGCAAAGCAGGGATGGAAGAGCAACATCCCTGCCGCTGCCAGTATCATCAGAGACTGGAAGCCCTCCGGAGCTGAGGACACGGTCATGGACTCTAATCAGATCCAGAAGTTGACGAGATCGCAGAAGTGGAGAGGGCTTCTAGTCAACGCCATTGAAGGGAAGGGCAAGGGTGTCATCACGACCCGGAGGTTCCAGACTGGTGAGGTGGTCTGTGACTACCACGGGCGGGTCACCACAGCCAAAGAGGGCAAGGAAATCCACAAGAACACCAGTGAGGAGGAGACTGGGTACATGTTGTTTTATAGAGACAAAAGAGGGCAGCCCATGTGCATCGACGCACATTCAGGATCTTGTGAGTGCCACCCTAGACAGCAGACTGTTGGCCGGCTAATAAACCACTCCAGAGCAGAAGCCAACCTAAGACCAAGGTTGTTCACTGTGGTGACAGATGGGGAGGAGAGAGACGTCATCCTTTTCCTGGCAACCAGGAACACTGACGTGAACGAGGAACTCTTATTTGACTATGGAGTGAGTCAGAAGTTTTTTTGGTGGAGAGGGCTCAGGCCTGGTTTGGCTCCCTTAAATTTTGGACTGCCACCTTCAGACTTCAGCCCCACGATCAGAGTGCTCGGACTCGTTTTCAGCAACTCCATACAGTTTCTTCAATACGATGTGTTGTGAAAAAAAAAAAAATGTAAATGATTCATTCATTGCATTCAAGTGACATTGAGCATTGGCAAGCACCTTCTTGATGTGGACTGTGACAGCAGTGAAGTTCAGTGAGACTGTAGGATGTTTAAGTTTTAAGTTTAATTTTGTCGTTTTCCTCCTCCAATGAATCGTTGTACAACCTTTCATTTTGACTCAAAGTACAACAATAAAGTGGATGGGGTTTAACTTTAACTTCAATTTCAATTCAATTCAATTTATTTGTATAGCGCCAAATCACGACAGAAGTTGTCTCAGGACACTTTCCATGTAGAGCTGGTACAGACCAAGCTCTTTTATCGACAGAAAACCAACAATTCCCTCATGAGCAAGCACTTGGCGACATTGGCAAGGAAAAACTTCCTTTTAACAGGCAGAAACCTCGGGCAGAACCAGACTCTGGGTGGGCGGCCATCTGCCTTGACCGGTTGGGTGAGAGAGGGAGAGCAAGAGAGGGAGAGTGAGACAGACAGACAGACAGAGAGAGAGAGACAGACAGACAGACAGACAGACAGACAGAAATGCAATAGAGAGAGAGAGAGAGAGACAGACAGAGACAGAGAGACAGACATGCAGTCACAGTAACAGTGACAGTGGATGTAATAACAGTAGTAGCAGTTGCAGTGGAGGTCAGGCAGGGCCAAGGCAGGAGACGCAGCTGCAATCCACAATCCAGATTCAGCCACTGTCCATGGGAACCTGCAAGACGACAAAGCACAGAGACTCCGGGACAGGAGCTAAGTTAGTAACACGCCGTGGTAGGACATGAAAGCGTGCAGATGGAGAGGGACAGAAGGACAGAGGAGCTCGGTGTATCTTTGGAGGTCCCCCGACAGTCTAATCCTATAGCAGCATAACTAGGGGCTGGTCCAGGACAAGCCTGAGCCAGCCCTAACTATAAGCTTTATCAAAAAGGAAAGTTTTAAGCCTACTCTTAAATGTAGAGACAGTGTCTGCCTCCCGGACAAAGACTGGAAGATGGTTCCACAGGAGAGGAGCTTGATAGCTAAATGCTCTGACTCCTGTTCTGCTTTTTGAGACTTTAGGAACCATAAGTAGACCTGCATTCTGGGAACGCAGTGTTCAAGTGGGGCAATAAGGTACTATGAGCTCTTTAAGATAAGAAGGTGCCTGGCCATTTATGGCTTTGTAAGTAAGGAGGAGAATTTTAAACTCTATTCTAAACTTTACAGGGAGCCAGTGCAAAGTGGCGAGTATTGGA
This sequence comes from Chaetodon trifascialis, assembly GCF_039877785.1. Classification (NCBI taxonomy): domain Eukaryota; kingdom Metazoa; phylum Chordata; class Actinopteri; order Chaetodontiformes; family Chaetodontidae; genus Chaetodon; species Chaetodon trifascialis. The sequence continues at coordinate 754,248 of NW_027255838.1, read as the reverse complement.
GAAATATGATCTCGCTTCCTGGTTTTTGTCAGAACACGTGCTGCAGCGTTCTGGAGCAACTGGAGAATGTTCTGCAACGAATTTGGGCAGCCTGATAAGTTACGAATGCATGGACTAGTTTTTCTGTATCATTTTCAGACAAAATACGCCTGATTTTTGTGATGTTACATAGGTGAAAAAAGGCTGTCCTTGAAATTTGTTTTACATGGGAGTGAAAGGACATGTCTTGGTCAAAGATAACTCCCAGATTCTTTACAGTGGTGCTGGAGGCCAGCGCGATGCCATCCATAACTGCTATGTCATCAGAAAGTGACTTTCTAAGATGTTTAGGGCCTACTACTATAACTTCAGTTTTGTCTGAGTTTAGCATCAAAAAATTGCAGGTCATCCAGGTCTTTATGTCATGAAGACATGCTTGTAGTCTAGTTAACTGACTGGTTTCTTCCGGCTTCATTGATTAATATAGCTGGGTATCATCTGCATAGCAATGAAAATTTATTGAGTGCTTCCTGATAATCTTACCTAAAGGAAGCATATATAAGGTGAATAGAATTGGTCCAAGCACAGAACCCTGCAGAACTCCATAGCTGACTTTAGTGAGCACAGAGGTGTCGTCATTAACACGTACAAACTGAGAGCGACCTGACAAGTAGGATTTAAACCAGCTTAGCGCAGTTCCCTTAATGCCAATGAGGTGTTCCAGTGTCTGCAATAGGATGCCATGGTCAATGGTGTCAAATGCAGCACTAAGATCCAATAAGACTAGTACAGAGACAAATCCTTTATCAGATGCAATTCGAAGCTCATTTGTAACTTTAACCAGTGCTGTCTCTGTGCTATGATGCACTCTAAATCCTGACCGGAAATACTCAAACTATTGTTGTTTAGAAAGTCGCACAGCTGATTGGCAACTGCTTTCTCAAGAGTTTTTGAGAGAAAGGGAAGGTTGGATATCGCTCTATAGTTGGCTAAAACCCCTGGATCAAGAGTTGGCTTTTTAAGTAGCGGTTTTATCACAGCTACTTTAAAGGACTGTGGTACGTAGCCTGTTGATAAAGACAGATTGATCATGTCTAATACTGAAGAGTCAATTAGAGGTAATACTTCTTTAAACAGCTTAGTCGGGATAGGATCTAAAACACAGGTTGATGATTTTGATGATGAAATTATTGAAATTAGTTGGTGAAGGTCGACAGGAGTAAAACAGTCTAAAACTGCGACAGACTGAGTAACAGTTTCTACGGTTTCTGTGTTTGAAGACAAAACAGTACTTGTTGACGGCAGGAGCAGATGAATTCTGTCTCTAATAGTTAGAATTTTATCATTAAAGAAGCTCATGAAGTCATTACTGTTCAGAGCTAAAGGAATACATGGTTCAACAGAATTATGGCTCTCTGTCAGCCTGGCTACAGTGCTGAAGAGAAACCTGGGATTGTTCTTATTTTCCTCTATTAGTGCAGAGTAATAGGCTGTCCTGGCACTGCGGACGGCTTTCCTGTATATTTTAAGACTGTCTAGCCAGGCGAGCCGAAATTCTTCCAAATTTGTAGAACGCCATTTCCTTTATATTTTCTGTGAAGTTTGCTTTAATTTGCGGGTTTGAGGAGTATACCATGGAGCTAACCTCCTCTGTTTAATTTTCTTCTTTTTTAGGGGCGCAACAGAGTCAAGTGTCATATGCAATGAACCTGTAGCACGATCAACCAGGTAGTCAATCTGGGAGGGACTAAGGTTAGCATAAGACTCCTCTGTTCTATTGAGACATAGCATTGAATTAAATACTGATGGGATCATATCCTTAAATTTAGCTACAGCACTATTAGTCAGGAGTCTGGTATAAGAATTTTTGCCTACTGGCTGGTAGTCTGGTAATATGAATTCAAAAGTTATTAAATGATGGTCCGATAAAAGAGGATTCTGTGAGGAGACTATTAAGTCTTCGATTTCAATGCCATATGTCAGAACAAGGTCGAGGGTGTGGTTAAAACAGTGAGTCGGTTCATGTACATTCTGATGGAAGCCAACTGAGTCTAATACTGAGATAAACGCAGTGCTAAGGCTGTCATTATCAACGTCGACATGTACATTAAAGTCACCTACAATAATTACTTTATCTGCTTTAAGGACTAAACCTGATAGAAACTCCAAGAACTCAGCTATAAATTCGGAGTAAGGACCAGGAGAGCGGTATACTATAACAAATAAAACTGGCTGCACTGTTTTCCATTTTTCATGAGAAACAGTGAGAACAAGGCTTTCAAATGAATTATAGTCGAGTTTAGGTTTAGGGTTGATCAAAAGGCTTGAGTCAAAAATGGCTGCAACTCCACCTCCTCTACCGCTGCCTCGAGGAATGTGGGTATTAATATGGCTCGGAGGAGTAGCTTCATTTAGGCTCACATACTCTTCAGGACACAGCCAGGTTTCAGTCAGACAAAATAAATCAATATTATGGTCTGATATTAACTCGTTTACTAGAACAGCTTTAGAAGACAGAGATTTGATGTTAAGGAGTCCACATTTAATTCTCCTATCTTGTACTATTGCAGTGGTTGTTTTAATTTTAATTAGATTCTTATGTTTAACTCCTCTTCTCTGTATTTTTGGTTTACTTAGTTTACGTGGTCGGGGGGCAGACACAGTCTCTATGGAGTGTTGGGTGGGTGACTGCTCTAATGGAGGCGCAGAGAAGCATGTAGGACTGCAGCTCTGCCTCCTGGTCTCAACTCTGAGTTGTCAGGGGTTAGGTTCATAAATAAAATCGGTCAGATTTCTAGAGATGAGAGTTGCTCCCTCCAAAGTGGGATGGATGCCGTCTCTCCTAATCAGACCAGGTCTTCCCCAGAAAGTCTGCCAATTATCAATGAAGCCCACACCGTTTGCTGGACACCACCTCGACAGCCAGCGATTGAATGATGACATGCAGCTAAACATATCATGACTGCTCAGATTTGGCAGGGGTCCAGAGAAAACAGTCCAACATCGTTTTTGCATATGTACACACCGATTCCACATTAATTTTAGTGACCTCCGATTGACGTAACCGGGTGTCATTACTGCCGACGTGAATAACAATCTTACTGTATTTACGCTTATCCTTAGCCAGCAGTTTTAAATTTGATTCGAAGTCGCCCGCTCTGGCCCCCGGCAGGCATTTGACTATGGTCGCTGGTGTCGCTAACTTCACATTTCTCAAAATGGAGCTGCCAATAATCAGAGTTGGTTTCTCAGCGGGTGTGTCGCAGAGTGGGGAGAACCTGTTAGAAACATGAAGTGGTTGGTGGTGACCCGTGGGCTTCAGCTTGGGACTATACTTCCTTCGAACAGTCACCCAGCCTCCCTGATTTCCCGGCTGCTCGGGAGCAGTCGAGGGAGGGCTAGCCGGACCTGCACTTGGTCGGTCCGCACCGGCTACGGGGGCCTGGCTAACTACAGCTAATGGTTTGGTTTCCATGGTGCGGGGCCGAGCTTCCAATTCACTAAGACTCACCTCCAACTCACCAAATAAACTACATTTATTACACGTACCAGTATCACTAAACGAGGCTGACGAGTAGCTATACACACACACCACGCAGGAGAGAGCTGGAGAGGGACAGAGAGAGGCCATCGCTAGCTGCTAGGCTAAGCTGGTGTAGCTAGCAGAGCAGACAAGCGCGTAGACAAATATAATTGACGGTCGCTAAATAAACAGACTTATGGGTGCTTGAGCAGAACTAATGTTACTTTAGAGCGCGGATAAAAGGCCGCTGTAACAAAACACAGAGCAAATTGCACTCAGAGGAACAAGAGCGATGAACGCACGCTACTCCTAAAGCAGCAACCAGAAACAGGAAGTGAGATGATACGCTTACCTCAGCATGTCAGCACGTCAGCCGTCAGCATTGCCTGCAGGTGATTAACTCTGGACCTGCTCTTGATTGACCGTTTAAATGCTGAAACTATCCATCCATCCATCCATTATCTACACCGCCTATCCCTTTCGGGGTTGTGGGGGGCTGGAGCCTATCCCAGCTACAATGGGCGAGAGGCGGGGTACACCCTGAACCGGTCGCCAGCCGATTGCAGGGCCACATGTAAGGACAAACACACATTCACACTCACACTCACACCTACGGACAATTTAGAGTCATCAATTAACCTAATGAGCATGTTTTTGGTCTGTGGGAGGAAGCCGGAGTACCCGGAGAGAACCCACGCATGCATGGGAAGAACATGCAAACTTCACACAGAAAGGCCCCGCCTGACCCGGGAATGCTGAAACTAATAATAACTAAACTGGGTTTGTCTCTGCTTTTAAAGCCGGTGTGTGGAATGTTGTGACCTCACAACATTCCGAGTACCACATCTTCAAAGAGATCAAAGCCAAAGCAGCAGATTAAAGAAAAAAAAAAAAAAAGATTTCATGGTACCTGAAAGACAAACAACAGTAACTGGACAAAACATGGTTGGAGGCCAAGTCTCATGATCTGTCTACAATCAATATGTGCAGCGCCGTCACAGGGGGGGTGCGAGGCCCTGTGCGAACTCCAAATGCGAGGCCCTGCTCTTTGACGTGGATGCTAAAACGTGTAGAGATCTAACTTTCCAACAAATGTCATATCATTATGATGTAAAAATAATCATTCCCACTAATCGATCTCCGGGCACTTTGGCTTCCTCCCACAGACCAAAAACATGCTCATTAGGTTAACTGGTTACTCTTGGATTGCCCTTAGGTGTGGACACAAGCTAACGGTTTACAGCACTGCAAAGTAACGTTATGTCAACTGTAACGCTAAATTATGTTACGTGTGCTTTGCTGCTCATATCAATAATGCATAAATATCAATAGCAACGTTACATTATACGTGTGCAGTAAATGAGGTTAACTCAGCAACAACCAATGTCAGTAACATAACGTTAATGATATAACAAAGACTGGCTGCCTGTAAACACATTTTCCTCCATGGCAGTCAAGCCAGCAGCCTCTCGCGTATCCGTGGTCAAACCAGCCACCGCTTCATTTCAAGTGCGCATTTACTCTCAAGTTTACGGTGAAAGCAACCGCCACCAATCTTTACTTCCGGATTTCAAAATAAAGCATCTGTCTTTCTCTTTGTGTGTCTATGTTGTGCAGGCTTCAATGTGTTGAATGTCATATTGAAATGATTTTTTAAAAGTTAAAAAAAAAAAAAAAATTATACCATAAGTAGCTAAAGAAGTGTTACTGAATAATGTACTTCATATGTTACTTGCACAAATATTATAAGCTACTGTTACATTGTACTTTTCTAATAATTTACTCTCAAAATCCCATAAGGCATCGCAATAATTTGCATTTTTGTCTACTTTTGAAGTGGGATAAAATCAGTTTCTTCCATAAGTAGTTCATCTAACCTGGACTGCTCTACTTAGTACCTCCGATACTACTTCATCAAATACTATCATGTACTTCTACTGTGTACTTTTCCAGTAATTCACTCTCAAAGTCCATTACAGACAGCAATAAAAGCCATTTTCGTCTAATTTTGAAGTGGGATGAAATCACTTTCTTCCATAAGTAGTTCACCAAACATGTACTGTTGGACTTAATACTCCCTAGACTACTTGCACAAATAATATGAAGTACTTCTACTGTGTAGTTTTCCAGTAATTCACTCTTAAAGTTCATTATGGACAGCAATAAATGCCATTTTCATCTAAATTTGAAGTGGAATGAAATCACTTTCTTCCATAAATAGTTCATCAAACCAGTACTACTCAACTTGCTACGTCCTATACTACTTCCTCAAATACTATCAAGTACTTTTACTGTATAGTTTTCCAGTAATTCACCATCAAAGTGCCTTACAGATAGCAATAAGAGCCTTTTTGTATAACTTTACAATGGAATAAAATCACTTTCTCCCATAAGTAGTTCACCAAATATGTACTGCTGGATTTAGTACTTCTTGACAAAGGAGCAGAAGATTACAGTATGTGGCAATCACAGTTCATTATTGCAATGGGAAGATCGGAAATTACCCTACCTGCTCTGGAGGACCCACTGCAACTGATGTGGAAGGTGAGTCTACTGCACCCTGTGTTAATATCAAAGTTAAAGTCTGCTTTATTATCAATTCTGCAACATGTACTGGACAAACAGAGAATTGCAATTGCGTTTCTCTCAAACCTTGGTGCATGAAATACAAAAAAATAAGCCAGCCACACTAAAATAAACAAAAGGAGTACAGTCAAACTGGAAGAATAAATACATGGTAATAAATTGACGAGCATTTCATTATTACCTGTTAAATGTAGAGGAAAAGGGCTCTTATGGCTATCTGTAAGGCACTTTGATGGTGAATTACTGAAAAACTACACAGTAGTATAGTAGTAAGTAGTAGTAATACACATATTATTAGTGCAAGTAGGTGATGAAGTAATAAGTCCAACACTACAGGCTTGGTGGACTACTTATAGAATAAATTAATTTTATTTCACTTACAAGTTGGACGAAAATGGCTCTTACTGCTATCTTTAAAGGAATTTGAGAGTGAATTACTGGAAAAGTACACAGTAGAAGTACTTCATAGTACTTATACAAGTAGTCAGGGAAGGGTTAGGGTTAGGGAGAGGAGGATGACAGCCAAGCTGTCCTCCATGACAGACAATGACTCCCACCCCCTCCAACACACACTCACTGCACTGAGGAGCTCCATCAGTGACAGGATGCTACATCCAAAGTGTGTGAAGGAGCGGTATCGCAGGTCATTCCTTCCTGCAGCCATCAGGCTGTACAACAGAAGCTGCTCCAAGTAAGTATATACTTGTTTTGAATTTGCATTGGACTTGTTCTAATACTTTTTACACTTTATTGATGCTGGTGTATATTGGAATTTCCCCTCGTGGGACTAATAAAGGAATATGGAATTGAATTGAATTGAATTGAATTGAATTGAATTGAAGTACTAAGTCCAGGAGGAGAAGTTTGATAAACTTCTTATTTAAGAAATTGATTTTATCCCACTTAAAATTTAGACGAAAATGGGTTTTATTACTGTCCGTAATGGATTTTGAGAGTGAATTACTGGAAAAGTACACATTAAATTACTTGATAGTATTTGCGGAAGTAGTATAGGACGTAGTAAGTGCAGCAGTACCGGTTTGATGAACTACTTATGGAAGAAAGTGATTTCATTCCACTTCAAAATTAGATGAAGATGCAAATTATTGCGATCCATAAGTGACTTTGAGAGTGAATTACTGGAAAAGTACACCGTAAAAGTGTTTGATACTATTTGTGCAAGTAGTATAGGAAGTACTTAGTCCAGCAGTATAGGTTTGGAGAACTACTTATGGAAGAAACTGATTTTATCCCATGTCAAAATTAGAGGAAAATGCGAATTATTGCGATACGTAAGTGAATTTGAGAGTGAATTACTGGAAAAGTACGCGGTAAAAATGTTTGATACTATTTGTGCAAGTAGTATAGGGAGTACTTAGTCCAACAGTACCGGTTTGGTGAACTACTTATGGAAGAAAGTGATTTCATTCCACTTCAAAATTAGATGAAGATGCAAATTATTGCGATCCATAAGTGACTTTGAGAGTGAATTACTGGAAAAGTACACCGTAAAAGTGTTTGATACTATTTGTGCAAGTAGTATAGGAAGTACTTAGTCCAGCAGTATAGGTTTGGAGAACTACTTATGGAAGAAACTGATTTTATCCCATGTCAAAATTAGAGGAAAATGCGAATTATTGCGATACGTAAGTGAATTTGAGAGTGAATTACTGGAAAAGTACGCGGTAAAAGTGTTTGATACTATTTGTGCAAGTAGTATAGGGAGTACTTAGTCCAACAGTACATGTTTGGTGAACTACTTATGGACGAAAGTGATTTTATTACAGATCAAAATGAGAGGAAAATGCGAATTATTGCGATCTGTAAGGGAATTTGAGATTGAATTACTGGAAAAATACACAGTAAAAGTACTTCATATTATTTGTGCAAGTAGTATAGGAAGTACTAAGTTCAGCAGTATTGGTTTGGTGAACTACTTATGGAAGAAAATGATTTCATTCCATTTCAAAATTAGACGAAAATGTGAATTATTGCGATCCATAAGTGGATCTGAGAGTGAATTACTGGAAAAGTACACAGTAAAAGTGTTTGATACTATTTGTGCAAGTCGTCTAGGGAGTACTAAGTCCAACGGTACAAGTTTGGTGAACTACTTATGGAAGAGAGTGATTTCATACCACTTCAAAATTAGACGAAAATGCAAATATTTCACGATCCTTATGGGATTTTGAGAGTAAATTATTAGAAAAGTACAATATAACAGTAGCTGATAATATTTGTGCAAGTAACATATGAAGTACATTATCCAGTAACACCTCTTTAGCTACTTATGGTATAATTTTTTTTTTTTTTTTAACTTTTAAAAAATCATTTCAATATGACATTCAACACATTGAAGCCTGCACAACACAGACACACAGAGAGAAAGACAGATGCTTTATTTTGAAATCCGGAAGTAAAGATTGGTGGCGGTTGCTTTCACCGTAAACTTTATGCGCACTTGAAATACAGCGGCGGCTGGTTTGACCACGGATACGCGAGAGGCGGCTGGCTTGATCGCAGTTTTACCTCCGTCTAAACCACATTCAAGATATTAACGCCATGATTCATGACAACAAGCTAGTTAACGTTGTTACCTGTAACATTAGCTAATTTACTTAACAGTTAGCTAGCCTAACAGTTTGAAAACATCATCATTCTGAGTTAGAGAATGAACACAAACATTGCGTTAGGTTATTAATTTCCAGAAAATAACAGGGAAATGTTTTCTTACCTGATATCTCCAGGATAACAGTTATAACCATGAAGTTCACTGTCAGCTGACCAAACAGATCCGACTGACTCTTACTCTGTGTACATACTCCAGCTTTTTGTTCTCCGTTTAAATTCCACAACTAAGATTTGCTCAACATAAAAAAAAGGCAAGCAGATGTACAATAATCCAGGTAATAATCCAGGTAATGCATTACTAGTGGTCCACTAGTCAGGACATGTGCTTGCCGAGGTGCGCATGTTACTGGCTTGGTAATAAAGTCATCCATTGACGACTTTTTCAGCACTGTAACGTAGCGATAGAAAATTAGCGTTACCACATTTCCTATTCAAACACGACATCACCGTTATAACATTACAGCAAACACATATGTGTGGTAAGGCTAATTAAATCGTCGTGTTAGTGTTAACGTTTACATCTGTCAGTATAAGTAAGTAGCTCAGTGTTTACGTTAATGTTAGTGGCTAACTAGCCAGTTAGCTTAACGAGACGACTGTCCCTCTTGCCTTGCAGATTTTGCATTGCACATGCTTGTCTTTTGTTTTGTGAATGCTCCCAAACTTTAGAGCTTCGTTGCCGAGTAGACATGATACTGGTCTGGCATAACTTCCGGTAACATGAAGGCTGACGCCAATTACCATTACTGCGCATGTGCATCAAGGACAGACAGGCAGACAAGGCAGCGGAGGGTACAGCGGCAGTTTTGCGTGAAAAACAAAGCTTCAAAAAATAAACGACGCGTCGACTACTAAATTAGTCGTCAACGATTTTGATAGTCGACGTAGTCATGACTAATCGTTAGCTTAGCTTAGCATAAAAACTGGAGATGGGTAAACAGCCAGCCTGAATCTTTCCAAACTTCTCCTCACTACTCACCAAGTTGTTGATTGGAGACCCAACACTGATCCGTGCTCGTCGTCTGCCACCATCAAAAAGTACGCCATTCACCGTTGAAATGCTGAAACCAATAATAATTAAACTGGGTTTGTCTCTGCTTTTAAAGCCCGTGCGTGGAATGTTGTGACCTCACAACATTCCGAGTACCACATCTTCAAAGAGATCAAAGCCAAAGCAGCAGATTAAAGAAAAAAAAAAGATTTCATGCTTAATTGTTGATCGATCTTTTATAGATTTAGGCCTATTTTATTTAGGATATTTATTGTTGTTTTATCGTCAAATTGTTATGGAGAAATAAACCCCGGTTTTATTTCTCCATATCAACCAACTAACTCCATATTATCTCGCTTAATATGCCAATTGCATAATTTAGCGAATTTGCAAGTCCAGTCACTTCTCTGCTACAACCCTCCTCTTGTTCATCTGTTTTCAACTTTTCAATCAGTGGATTGGTGGATTATTATATTACATTTTACGATGTGTGTATTTGTGTGTAGTCACATCTGTCGGGGCGCGGTGCCACCGACACGAGAGGAGAGACGCCGGGTCCGAGCCTCTGTTCAGCAGGTTTGCTTTTTAGCCCGGAGCCTCCACTCTTCATGGAACAACTTACAAGTCAATTGTCATTACAATTAGTCCCAAGCAGTTTAATGATGGTAAAAATGAAACATAGGCTGAGGTAAATAATCTGCATTTCCTCTTTTCTGCGCTCCTCTGACCAGATGGCGTCCATAGCGGTGTCTTGGCAACGGTCTGTTCCAGAAATAACAATAAAACACAAACGCATCACATTATGAAAGTGCTTGTGATTGTTTTTGGTTAAAGAGAGGGGGACAGCAGAGCTACTCTGGCAGCTCAGGTGAGCCAGGTGGAGAGCGGAGGCGTCCTTTATTTTCTGCTTTTATTTTTTATAAAGGGAAGATTTTCACTTCCCCACAAACGTAATAAATCTCTACAAACGTAACAGTTATTACATTTGTGGGAAATCGCGTGTTACGTTTGTAGCAGGCAGCGGCTGTTACGTTTGTGGAAAATGTTTTACGTTTGCAGGATTATTACATTAAAAGCTGCATATTTTTAAAACGTTGGTGGTTTATTACGTTTGTGGGCATTATTACATTGGCGGGTGTTACAGGGATGATGACACATGAATGAGGGAGAGGGAAAGAGAAATAATAGACATGGTTGATTGATCTGATTATCACTGTTTTCCAGACAGTGCTGAATAAAGAAGGCCTGTGAACTTGAAAAAAAAGACATCATCCAAGACTTTTTTTTTTTTTTTATGCCGGCTGGACCAAAGCGAAAGGGGTTGGTGTTTAACGATGTGATGGGGCTGCTGATCGACTGTCTGGTATTATGGGCTGGTCAGACCAATATTTCAAATAAATAAAAAGTGGCCGACTATCGGCCCAAATCGCACGTCGGCCCACCGGGAAAATGCCCGCTATGCCAGATGGTCAGTCCGACCCTGGCTAAGACGCTACATTAATGATCCATTAATGTCAGGAAGCACGGAACAAATCGCGTCTAAGACGCAACATTTAATTGTCAATTAAAGGACGATTCCGTATTTTACGGGACGGGTGGCAACCCTACCTATAATTGAGCTTGAACAGCCAATTGTGTGGAGAGATTGCTGCCCCATACAAAATAAAACAAATATAGAACAGAAATATGTCAGCTAAGACGCGACATTAATGATCCGTTAATGTCAGGAAGCACCCAACAAGCCATAGCTTCGATGAGCCACAGACGAACGGAATTCGATTCACCTGATCTAATAAGCAATTGATGAAGCACTGAAAAAACACTGAAAAAACCTTCTCATGGTCATTTTTTTTTAAGCCGAATTACTCGACAGAGCCTACTGATTACTTTCCCAGATCGAAAACACGCGGACCGACGCAGATTTTGGAGAAAAAGCGAGATAACTTTAAATTAGTGGATTTTTGACTGGGGTTCGGCGAGCCCCGCAGCGTCCCGTCGGAGTCCTCACTTCGGGACGAAAGCGACTGCCACACTGTCAAAAACAGTTATATTTCGCCGTAGATTTTACAAATAGATCATAAACTATCACTGAGTTTTAGGCGTGTTATTCAAATGTGTACTTTTTCCATAATGAGTCTTACCTGGACACCACTTTTCCTCTGACATATGCTTTTTGCTTTCAGTTGGACAATATCCGTGAGGAGTCAGAGAGTGATGCCTTGGAATTTTCAAACCAGACTGGATCAGACCCAGAGTACAGCCCAGCTCAGGATGAATCATCGTCTAGTGATGAGGAGTTGAGAATCCTGTGCAAACCATCATCTGAGGAATCATCCGATGATGAAGCTCATGAAGGTCGAGATGGAGATTTGAGAGAAGACGAAGATCAGCTGACAGGCAAGTGCAACATTAAAAAACACAAAACCCCAGAACTTACATGACTGGATCAGACTCGGTGTACGGCCCATCTCAGGCTGAATCTTCATCAAGTGAAGCGGATTTGAAAATCCTGGACACACCTTTGTTTGAGGAATCATCCGATGATAAAGACCAGTGCAACATAAGAAAACAAAAAAACCCAAAACTTACATAAAAAAAAAAAAAATACGAAAAGATGAACAAAAATAAAGTGAAAACTTTGACTGTAAAAACCTGCACAAAAAGGGAGGATGGCAAAAGATCATGGGACAAAAGGCACTGCTGTCTTTACTGTAGAAAGCCACAATCAAAGATAGCAAGGCATTTGGAGAGAAAACACATGGAGATCAAGGATGGAGCATATGCCTTCAGTTTTCCAGTGAAGACCGAAAGGTTCTTCTGGATCAATTGCGTAATAAAGGGGATTTCAAGTGTGGCAGTGTGGTGGGGTGGTTCGCTGATATTATCCGAGGGTTATAACAGGATAACACCAATTGCAAGCCAGACAACGCCACCTCGGGACTTTCACCCAAGGAGTTTTACCCAATTCTAAGCAATAAGGCAAACACAGGTTCAAACACTACGAGACAGAGACGTGGTTCAAAAGTAAATCAAGATCTATTTATTAATTGTTTAAACAAACAAACAAAAAAAAATACTATTAAACTGGAAGTGTCTGTGGAGGGAAAGAGAAAGGATTAGAAATCGGCAATAAATGCAAGTCCAAGTTATGGAAGAATGTATGAAAATTTATTACAATTTATTCTTTGAATAACTTTACTGAACACACTTCCAGGAAATGATTAAAAAGGGGAGGGGGGGTGAGTGGAAGCTAGCAAGGGGGGAGGCAAATTACCAAAGGAAGTGTCCCAGGAGTGCTCTTACCCACCACTCGTGAACTCACAGCAAACAGGTGCAGACTATCATGTCCCAGTGCCCTGATCACTACAACAACCCGGTGCAGGGAACCACCCAGAGTGCCGAGCCTCCACCGCTAGCCAGCAACCACTGCACTGCAAGGACCAGAAAGAAAACGTTAAAGAAACCACTAAAACTACACCAAACCAGCTGGTTCAGGCTAAAAGACAATTTTAATAACAATTTCACTAAAAGGTCATAATTAAAAGACATAAAAAAAAAACAAAACGAAGCAGCTAAAACAGTACAAAACAGCACAAAACAGCAGCCGATTGTGTCTGCAATACAAAGAAAATGAGTGAGTTCTAACACTAATCAACATGTAATTACTGTCAAACATTTCTGGCCAACTGTGATCATTCATACCTGTCAAGTGTCTTTAACGCTATGGTTCCCCACACTTGAAAAGGAAGGACTGGATGTGCGACAGGATTTCACTCATTTTCTTCTTTATTTTTTATTTAAGTAGTGAAGAGGAGGCAAGGTGAAAAACCTTTAAAAAACAAACAAATATAAATACATATATTCTACAACTGAGTAAAGTAAGCATGTTTTATATCAATATAATCATTAATTAAACACAAACTTAATCAGGTTTTAAGTAAACAGAAATTTAGCCCTACATTTTTAAACAATGTTTTAAATTAACTCATTTTAGCCAAATTATTTTATATGGATTTTACACAAATTAAACAGATTTTACTTTGTTATTTTTTAACAGTTTTCTTCCCGTGAATTCAAATAAACAGGTAATCAAAAATAACACAAATTGCACTTAAGCTGCATTTTTTCTTTTACTCACACAAATAATAATAATACTAACTTAATCAAGCAGGCAGTACAATTTACACGTTCTCAGCAGCAGTGTCCGACAATTCAAACGTGTCTTCAGCAGCGCAGTCAAAACACACTGAAGAGTCCAGTGAGATGTGTGAGCTCACCGGCAGCCTCTTTTTTTTCTTCCAGTCCCTTTCCCATGCGTTTCTCATCCGTAGGTTCCTTCTTTGTCCTTGTTTTCCTGCTGCTGCTGAGCCGTTTGGTTTGCCACTGATACTGCTCAAGTTCCTGGCGCGTGCTGCTGATTACCTCAATTGTTCTCACCTGTTGAGGGGCGGCATGGAGGTGCGCGCACAGCGTGCGCCCGCCGACACGTTTGCTCTGCTGTCCACTGCCGTCAGGTGCAGTGCGCACAGCCACACCTCCAGGCAGATCGCCGCAACATTTATTTTGCTTCCCTTGCCTGCTTTTCCGAACTGATCAAGCACTTTTGGCTTAAAGCCGAATGGTTTCAGTTATTTTCTTTATACAAAGTGAACATTTTTTGTGGCTTTGATAGTCTTAAATATGAGGATTTGCTGTGTTTTCGTTGTCATTTAAGGTTGTTAATATAAATGTTAGCTAACAGAAGCACTTTGGGCTTTAAGCCTGATGGTTTGATTGTTTTTTTAAACAAAATGTCCAGTGTTTGTTGGTGTCATATGTATGTATTTGCTGTTTTGTGTGTGTGTGTGTGTGTGTGTGTGTGTGTGTGTGTGTGTGTGTGTGTGTGTGTGTGTGTGTGTGTGTGTGTGTGTGTGTGTGTGTGTGTGTTTGTTTTTTTTGGTGTTAGTGTGAGTTCAGTGTTTCATATTTTCATATACATTCATGTTGTTACAAAAGTTTTGCTTGTTTGTTGTGAGAGTGAGCTTGTGAGTGGGAAAGAGTGTTACTGTGTGTGTGTGTGTGTGTGTGTGTGTGTGTGTGTGTGTGTGTGTGTGTGTGTGTGTGTGAGTGAGTTTCTGTTCAGAAAGTTCAGTGTTTTTCTAGTTTTCTTCGTATAAAACTGTTTTTTGTCATGTTTTTGTATTACTGGTTTGTTACAGGTCATATTAAAAACAGTTATGTCAGAAATCATGTGTGCTGTGGAAAATCCATGTAGAATGTTGCATCAGATACGGTCTACCATGAAATGCAACGAGCAGAGTGTAAAGAAGCTGTTATACAATGTAGAAAGCTTGAACAGGTGAAGTATACAACTTTGATAAGATGTTCTTACTAGTAAACCCTGCTAAAATAAATAAATAAATAAATAAAAGGAAAAAAAAGAATTGAAGAGCCAGAGAAAATGTGGGCTATGTTGACATTCAGGATTTCTGGATGTCCAATAATTGTCTAAAACGTATTGCAATGAGTAAATAACAATGTCCAAGACGCAATAATGTTCATTGTGACGCCTTCAATGAGGTCTTCATGATATTAAACAATTTTGTTTGAAAACTTAGTTTAGTGACGCCTGTAACCTTTATGACGTCCTGAAAACGTATTTTAATGATGTCTATATAACATTGAAAGTAAAACGTCTTTTCAACGTCTAGCTCACACAGAGAGCAGAGATAGGAGAGCATGATTCAGTCAATACGTAAACTACTTAAGCCTGTCTACGTCACAGTCGATTATTTGCGCACGAGGAGCTCTGAGCTCACGCAGAAACCTGAAATTTGACTTCAAAGTGTTCCTCGATACCGGTCGGTGAATAACACGCCTAAAACTCAGTGATAGTTTCTGATCTGTTTGTAAAATCTACGGAGAAATATAACTGTTTTTGACAGTGTGGCAGTCGCTTTCGTCCCGAAGTGAGGACTCCGACGGGACGCTGCGGGGCTCGCCGAACCCCAGTCAAAAATCCACAAATTTAAAGTCATCCCGCTTTTTCTCAAAAATCTGCGTCGGTCCGCGTGTTTTCGATCTGAAAAAGTAATCAGTAGGCTCTGTTGAGTAATTCGGCTTAAAAAATTGACCATGAGAAGGTTTTTAAAGTGTTTTTTCAGTGCTTCATCAATTGCTTATTAGATCAGGTGAATCGAACTCCGTTCGTCTGTGGCTCATCGAAGCTATGGCTTGTTGGGTGCTTCCTGACATTAACGGATCATTAATGTCGCGTCTTAGCTGACATATTTCTGTTCTATATTTGTTTTATTTTGTATGGGGCAGCAATCTCTCCACACAATTGGCTGTTCAAGCTCAATTATAGGTAGGGTTGCCACCCGTCCCGTAAAATACGGAATCGTCCTTTAATTGACAATTAAATGTTGCGTCCCGTATTGAACCAATACGGGACGCGAGTTGTTCCGTATTTTCAAAAATGTCCAATACTGTCAGACACACACACACTTTTTTTTAATTAATTAAAATATTTTCATAACAAAAGCAGTTATTATAATGTACATTGGTACAAACAATTGGACATCAGCCAGGGGGTATTTTGTATGGGACAGCAATCTCTCAACATAATTGAAAATTAAATGTTGCGACGTGCTATTTGGGCCGATAGTCGGACACTTTTTATTTATTTTAAATATTCGTGACCAGCCCATAATACCAGATAGTTTGGAGACTACAAAATTCCATGAACATTTCAAGATATACTGATCACTGCTAGGAGTGCAAAAGTAAAAATAACTGTTGATGACCAAACCTCTGTTTTCGGAAGCATTACCACCAACTTTCTATTCGTGGTTTGCTGTTGAGGATCCATATATATGACTGGCAGCCCCAGCAAAGTCATCCGTGTGTGATGATCTTAACGCACGATGCATAGCTGCCATTGTGCCATTCTCAGTGCCGCAGGCCGTGCGAAGCCGCATTGGTATGATCCCACATTCTGAAACACATTGCAGATAGTTTTGAGCAATCACTCCTGGATCATTGTTGCTTGCTCGACACATCAACCACAGCACTTTGTGAGAGTAGCCATCTATACAGCCAGCGAGTGCCAAGCCATAGGGCTTTAATTTGTCATCACCATCGATGTGCCAGACATGGTTTGATCCATGTGAGCTTTAAACTCTTCTTACACTCCTCTCTCCTCGCTCCTCGTCTCCTTCAGGTACATTTAAGCAATTGGAAGATCCTTCATCTTGGCGGAGGGGAAACGACTTCCGGGTCGACGAAGGAGCGAGGAGACGAGGAGGCACAATTCAACGTAATGAAAAGCACCCAGAGAATCCTCCAGAGCAGGCATGTCCAAACTATTCCACAAAGGGCCGTGTGGCTGCAGGTTATTCCTCCAACCAATCAAGAGGATGCAGTCTGACCAATCAGCTGTCTGCAGACTGAGCACAAAGCAAAGCACAAATTTCGCTCTACGCGCATGAAAATTTCCAGAGTTGTAGTGCCGCTTGTGCTGATTCTCACGATGTGCCTGGCTAAGCGATAGGACTTACGGTTTTTGAGTTCTCAGCCTCTGAGCGAGGAGAGCGCCTCTGACCTCGCCCATAAGGTCCAATACAAATCAAAAACAGAAGAGACAGAAACCAGCCATTTTTTAACTCGCTCTAAAATCTGCATTTTTGAGCCCAGCGGAAAAAGAAAGTGATCAGCTTGTACAGCAAAGCCTTGTAGCTCTGATGGTGAATAAAATTTTGGCAATAGGAGTTTCGGTCTTCGCGTGAGAAGCGTTTGTTCGAGGGGTGCGCAGAGGCCAAATTCAGACGTTTCTCAGACCCTCACAGAGCCGAAAGGCCTCGTCACCATGGCGACCGCTGGAGATTATAATGGGTGTGTATTGCACGGAATGTTCAGGAGGGAGCAACTGCCAGAGTGGGAGAGCGCCGGAAAAAACTCCAGATTTTTTCTCTTTCCACACTCCTCCCAGCCACAATTTACGCTTTTCATGCATGATTTTTTCCAGGTTTTTAGACAGGTTTGTTCTGTCTCTCACAATGTGCTCAAGAAGTCTGAGAGACTTGCAGAATTTGAATTATCAGCCTCTAAGTGCAGCCACGTCTGTCTCTGCTCCTCATTGACTCCAATACAAAGATTTTCTGAGAGAAGCAGAACGGACCCCTGTTTTAAACTCTCAAGTGTCTGCGAAATATTGACTTCAGAAACACCGAAATCACACCAAACCGTTCGGGAAGTCCTGATAATGATGACGGTCTGTGTTTTGTTCTGATAGGAGCTACTGTTTTGTCAGCAAAAGCCCAAATGTCAGACCAATGCAGAGGAAGACAATCACTTTTTCTCCCTCTGAATGCATAAGTGTCTGCTGCCCTGATAGCAGGTGTCTGTGTGTGCACCTGTGTCTGATTGGATGACATCATGGATCAGGCCACCTCAAATTGCTGTGGCAACCTCTGAGCCTCAGTACTTCTGTGAGCACGACTCTCCCACATACACACACATACGTAGCTTCAGCTGCAGCTATGTAGTGACATGCTAACCAGCCACAGCCAAGCTACCTAGTAGGGAGTTGTATGTTAGTGATGTAATGAGTGATGTTGGCCTGTTAGCATTAGCCACAATGCTAACATGCTAATGCTAACATGAGGTCCTATGAACTTGTTGGTGCGTGGAGGTTTGACTATTGATGTCTGGTTGTTGTGCTAACATGCTAATGTTAGCATGCTAATGCTAACATGCTAACTTAGGCTAAAATGATTGTTAAAGGCATTCTAATGGTGTTTGAGACCTTCTCAATGTGTTTTATGACATGCTAATGTCAGCTTAGCATTGTCACCGATGCTGAAATTGGGTCCTATGAACGGGTTTGACTTGTAATTTAGGGCTGCCATGCTAATAGCCACGCGCACGGCCCGGTGTTTGCGCACTGTATCACTCTCCAAATTTCCCGCTGAGGGGAATTTGTCTAGTTCTTATTACTATACTACTGCTACTACTACTACTACTACTACTAATAATAATAATGATAATGATAATAATGATAACAATACACCATGTCTAACACAACTATGTCAGACTTTAAATTGGTGCACTAAAACCCACAAGCCCATGCAGGAGCTTGACGTGTCTGTAAACATGAGAGCCATTGTTTCAAAGTTGCCACACAAAATGAGAGACTAGTGGAGAACCAAAGCTCATGACATAATGGAAACAGCAGGCCACAGAGCTAGTTTCAGTGATTTAGTTACACTTATTGAGCATTGTGTCAGCATTCTTTCTGACCCTCTGTTTGGCGACATACAAGATTCGTTAACTAATGCTGCTGGGAATAAAACTCTCACCAGATTCAAGGTGCAGCCACGGCGCAAGGTTAAAGGAAGTGTTGTTGCCAGCACAGTAACATCTATGGAACCGCCTGAGGACGTTAAGGAGCCAACATTTGATTTGAACATTTGTCTCTTTACCAGCTCTACGGGGGTAAGTAACCATTCCCCTTTTGACATTTTAGCTCCCATAAATCCCTGTTTAACGCCTAATTCCTGTCTAATGATTTCAGTCTCTCTCTCTCTCTGTCTATCAGTACTAATATCTTTCCTGCAGTTACTGCTCGTTTAAATTTAGGTGTCCTGACAGAGTTGTACCTCAAATCCTCAGTCCCGTCCTTGGCAGGGGTTTTTGTAATGTCTCCCATTCTACCCTCCTGGGGACGATTCGTGTTTCTAGTCGCGGATCTACTGCGGCTCTGTCTCCCTGCTATGGTCAGGTTTTCAGGAATCCCTGAAAAAGGACGCAAAGGGAAAGTTAATGAAACAGTTGGATGATGACATAAAATTTCCAATATTGTTGCCAAAGCACTTGGTTTCCACAAACCTCGTATTACTCTTTCCCACGGTACTGAAGGAAACTCCTCTTTGGCTTGAGCCAAATTAACAATTCTTGCGATTAGCCACAATTTCAGGTTAATTTCTTATTCAGTCTGCCAATTTTCTATGCCTTCGTCATCAATGTAGGTTTGTTCCAGCCAAAAATGTGTTCTGATGCCACGTATCTCAATATCTTCTTTACTCTCAATATGTTCAAGAGTTCATATTTCATCTTCACGATCACTATTTTCTCTCTGTTCATCCATCAACTCTTCCCTTTCTCTTATAATTATTATTTATTTATACTTAGTCTTTAAGTATTATATTATTTACTTATCATTCATTTCCTTGCTTACTTATTACTTACTTATATGACTTTATTTTATTCTATATACTATTTGGTTGTGTTGTTGTTTATTTTACTTTTAAGCAGCATTCAAATCTTCAATTATTCTCCATATGATGCCGCTGAGAAATAATAAAAACCCGAGCAGTGTTAGGATTCCTAAAATAATATGCCCAATTGATGACTGATGAGCGATTGTCAACGTGTGTGTGTGTATGTGTGTGTGTGTGTGTGTGTGTGTGTGTGTGTGTATGTGTGTGTGTGTGTGTGTGTGTGTGTGTGTGTGTGTGTGTGTGTGTCCACACAGATCTCTGGCAACAACAAACAAATGACAGTGTAAAAATGAAACATTAAAACATTTTTAAAGACTTCTCACTGGAGTACCAGGGGCATATTGGAGGTGAAATGGATCATGGTGATTTGCTTACTTGGAGTGCAGCCGGTTCAGGTCATTGGAGGCGTTGTAGATGGGCTTCCCTGTGGAGGAGATGAAAAACCTTTCCTGGTCCTCTGCGTCATCCCTCTTGCGCCTCTTGGAGAGTAGGAGTTGTGGCTGCAGCCTGGTGTAGTACGTGTCAAACCACTGTTGGCAGAGGAAAAATATGATTGAACAAATACTTGCTACTTGAAAACGGGTAGAATGTAACTTCTCATGAACGTCAGTTATGTTATCATGATGTGTTCAATGCGGTCTTGTAAAAATGTGTTGTTAGTGATGCATTTGAGTAGTCAAAATAAAAAAAATTCAGTTTTGAAAGATTTGTTGTTGTTATTGTTGTTATTATAACAAAATAAAATAAAAAACACCATAGTAGATGACAACTGCAAAGTAAAAAAAAAAATTAAAAATTTATAGTATATTTTGTATATTCCAAGAATAGTTATATCACCAGAAATGTCACTTTTAAAACAATGTTATAATGTTTGGCGGTTGTTTTTTTACTGGCAACACAAAAGCTTACCATTTGCATCAGGCTTGGATGGTCTCTTGACAGGAGTGTTTGTGTTTACAGCAGGGCATTCTGGGTGAAGGAAGAGACAGCCCATGAGGTACACAAACTGAGTGCTAACCTACTGTACACTGCATGCCAGAAAGTCTAAGCTGTACATGATCATAGTACGTACCATCAAAGTCTTGGTCAGAGGACTCATCCCGGCCAGGCCTCCGCTTCTGGCTTCTGGATCGCTCTGTAACAGAGGGAAACACACATCAGATATTAGTCGTTACAACTTAACATCAGTGGAAAAAGCTAACTTATGACTTAATACCAGCTTTGTTTGGTTCAGTGTTCACTTCCTCAAGTTCTTGTAGTGTTTATTAGAAAAGCAAAATAAATAAAACGTTTAAAAAAAAACATTGAATCCTGATGTCTACTATAGCAAATTGCATACCATCCAGTTCTTGTCCAGGCGATGCCTCCCTCGTGGCACGCTCTGAAGTGCGCCCGTGGTTGTTTTTTTGCGACAAGGCAACTGTAAGAGAAATATTTGATACTGCATAAGTCACATGTACTTACTTTCTGCTACTACTTTCCAATAGGTTAAAAAAACCCAGATCAAACTGGGAGCTCTGATACTCACCCTCTAATCCCAAATCTATCTCATCCAGAGACTTTCCTTTATAGACAGTGGTCCCACATTCTATCGCCATAAGCAGTTTGCTCATTTTTGCAAGTTGGATTGTGTTCTCAGTTAGGCGATAATACTCTCTGTGGACGCGGATATCGTGCCCCATGAATTTAGCCACCTGATCCAATTCATGATCCTTCAGGTTCATTATTTGACAGAGAGTTGCAATGTGCTTCCTTAACTGAGTGGAGGTCAGGGTCTCTGTGTTTTGCATCACACAGACTTGCACACTTTCAGAGACAGTCAGACCCTCTTATGTGGGAGTCTGATTTTGGTCTTGCAAAGACATATTTGTTGGTGTCAAGAATGTTATATGCTTTGGGATGAGGACCTTCTTCGAGTTTCTCTCTGGCATCCTCTTCCATGCACTTCAAATATTTTTGAAGTTTGATTACATCTTCAGTGAAAGGGATCATTTCTTTCTTGTTCCACTTGTTCTCTTCCAGGTTTGTCCTTGCTCGATGTGAGACTGAGCGTGCTTTTCATTCCATAAATTGGTCTCCTCGTCTCCTCCACTCGCTTCCTCTCCTCGCGTCTTAGCTCCGCCCAGTGAGGACATGAAAGAGGGATGCGAGGAAGGGACGTGAGGACGGAGGAGACGAAACTCCGAAATGAAAAATCCTCGCTCCACAGCGTCAGTCCGAAGCGACGTCAATTACTGATGACGTTTGCAGAGCTGTAAAAGCTGTAAAACGTGATATTATGGTCAGATCTGCAGTCAGACTGTTCTACTCCTGATTGCTATTGATGAGGTTTCAATTATATGCCGTTAGAGGCATAACAGAGGACGGGTGTGTGGTAGATTAAACCAACAGCCTTGTAGCCTTGCTTAAAAAAAAACGTAATATACCAAGAATTTTCATTAATTTCTTGGTGACAGATACAATTGTTAAAAGGACACAGTTGAAACAAGAATCAAGATTACATTTGTGAAGACCTGCTCCCGCCATGATTCAAACGTGTGCCACATACGACACGCCCCTTAAATAATAGCCTACTTCCGCGTAGGCTACACCGGTGTATCCTCACTCTGATCTCCTTCAGAAGCCTCCTCTCTCCTCGCTCCTCGTCTCCTTCAGGTGCATTTTAGCAATTGGAAGATCCTTCATCATGGCGGAGGGGAAACGACTTCCGGGTCGACGAAGGAGAGAGGAGACGAGGAGGCACAATTAAATATAATGAAAAGCACCCATAGTGGTTCCATTCTGCACTGACTAAACCCAGGAAGTTTTTACATACTGACCTATCATGATATCACCAACTGTCTTTAGAGAGTGTCCTAGTTTTACAGCAAGAGATGGTCGATCATAGTGCTACTTTGACTTAGTGTAGCCAGATGCCTTTTTAGCTGCATCAACAGCCAACTTGAACATTGGTGGAACTAAGATGTCCTCCAGATTTTTCACCTTCCTGTTTATTGCCTTTGCAGCCAACACAAATCTCCCCAACTCTCTCATTTTCTGACTCACATAGCCGTCTTTGGATGGATCACTCCCATGCTTCTCCAACAGTCTGTCGCCATACTCACAAATAAGTGAGTCAGATTTTACCTCAATCGACACCTCATCATGGATCATCCTACAAATGATTTTGGAACGTCTCTCTGTTGTGTTTCCTGATTTTGGAATGAGACAGGAAGCAGCAGCTTGGACTCTCTTTCTTTTCATGGATTTTTCCTGGGGAGCATCATTTGTTTTTTGCAGGTAGCTTCGTGCTTCCACAGCTCACTTTTTCGGACAAACCCATAACAATGATTGCAGGGCAGGTAGTGATGTGGATTTACCTCTTCTGAAGGCTGTCTGTACGTCACTATCTCCCCTATTCCTGTCTGCAAGACAGTTACATTGTGGTGATAGTTACCCCTATGGCGAAGCTGATCCAACAGCAGACGTCGTTTCTTTGAGTTTTTGTTAAAGGACATTGCTCTAATAACTTCTTCTTCTTCTTGTGCTTTCTCTCTAGATGACGGGAAATTTTACTCTGTGGCTTTTTGCAGTAAATACAATAATGTCTTTTGTCCCACTTCCTTTTCTCTCCCCTCTTGCACCTCGTCACTGTTATGTTTGGCATGCTGTCTTCCTTCTCATCAGCTGCTTTGTCAGCATCACCTCTCAGCTCTTCTTCCTCTTGCATTTCAACATCCTTAAGTAACTGCATTGGACTTGGACTGCTGGTCTCACTGTCTGAAGAGCTTGGAGAAGGCACATAATCACTGCCGTCATCGCCACCCGACTCGTTACTATTGTCAAGATCCTGTCAAAATGAAATGTTTACAAATGTTTTAGTTTGGACAATGGTCAATCAAATCAGTTGGAAACCTCATGCCAGTCCTCTGTCATCTTTCAATGACACTGAATTATTTCAAGAACTACAGCTCTTGCATGGTTAAATACTTTTCCAAATGTTACTGAATTAAAAAAAAAAAAACTTACTTATAGGACTTATTTATAAGACAGCTGGAAGAAAAACTAGACAATTTCCCCCTGGGAAATTTTGAAAGGGCCACAGGGGCTACCGCCGGACAATGCCAACAGGTAATGCTAAGCTAACATTAACATGTCAAATAACAAGTTAAAAACATCTGAACCATAATCAGAATGCCTTGAACAATCATTTTAGCCGATGGTTAGCATGTTAGCATTAGCATGCTAACATTAGCATGTCAAATAACACGTTAAAAACATCCATCCATCCATCCATTATCTATACCGCCTATCCCTTTCGGGGTTGCGGGGGGCTGGAGCCTATCCCAGCTACAATGGGCGAGAGGCGGGGTACACCCTGAACCGGTCGCCAGTCGATTGCAGGGCCACGTTAAAAACATCTGAACCATAATCAGAATGCCTTGAACAATCATTTTAGCCTAAGTTAGCATGTGAGCATTAGCATGCTAACATTAACATGTTAGCACAACAACCCGACATCAAAAGTCAAACCTCTATGCACCAACAAGTTCATAGGACCTCATGTTAGCATTAGCATGTTAGCATTGTGGCTAATGCTAACAGGCCAACATCACTCATTACCTTACTAACATTTACAACTCACCAGTAATAGGCTAGGCTGTGGCTCATTGTCAAGCGACTGCATAGCTGCTGCTGAAGCTACATATGTGTGTGGGTGCTTTTCATTATATTGAATTGTGCCTCCTCATCTCCTCTCTCCTTCGTCGACCCGGAAGTCGTTTCCCCTCCGCCATGATGAAGGATCTTCCAATTGCTTAAATGCACCTGAAGGAGACGAGGAGCGAGGAGAGAGGAGGCTTCTGAAGGAGATCAGAGTGAGGATACACCGGTGTAGCCTACGCGGAAGTAGGCTATTATTTAAGGGGCGTGTCGTATGTGGCACACGTTTGAATCATGGCGGGAGCAGGTCTTCACAAATGTAATCTTGATTCTTGTTTCAACTGTGTCCTTTTAACAATTGTATCTGTCACCAAGAAATTAATGAAAATTCTTGGTATATATTTACGTTTTTTTAAAGCAAGGCTGTTGGTTTAATCTACCACACACCCGTCCTCTGTTATGCCTCTAACGGCATATAATTGAAACCTCATCAATGGCAATCAGGAGTAGAACAGTCTGACTGCAGATCTGACCATAATATCACGTTTTACAGCTTTTACAGCTGTGCAAACGTCATCAGTAATTGACGTCGCTCGGACTGACGCTGTGGAGCGAGGATTTTTCATTTCGGTTTCGTCTCCTCCGTCCTCACGTCCCTTCCTCACATCCCTCTTTCATGTCCTCGCTGGGCGGAGCTAAGACGCAAGGAGAGGAAGCGAGTGGAGGAGACAAGGAGACCAATTTATGTAATGAAAAGCACCCAGGGTATGTGGGAGAGGAGTGCTCAGAGAAGTACTGAGGCTTAGAGGTTGCCATGGAAACTTGAGGTGGCCTGATCAATGATGTCACCCACTCAGACACAGGTGCAGACACACATGCATTGTATTGGAGGCAATGAGGAGCAGAGACAGAAACGTCTGAATTTAGCCTCTGCGCACCCCTCGAACAAACGCTTCTCACGCGAAGACCGAAAGTCCTATTGCCGAAATTTCTTCACCATCAGAGCTACAAGGCTTTGCTGTACATGCTGATCACTTTCTTTTTCCGCTGGGGTCAAAAATGCGGATTTTACAGCGAGTTAAAAACATGGTTGGTTTCTGTCTTTCCTGTTTTTGATTTGTATTGGACCTTATGGGCCAGGTCAGAGGTACTCTCCTCGCTCAGAGGCTCATAAACCAAAAACCGTAAGTCCTATCTCTTAGCCAGGCACATCGTGAGAATCAGTGCAAGCGGCACTACAGCTCTGGAAATTTTCACGCATGTAGAGCGAAATTTGTGCTTTGGAGGAGCGTGGAAAGAAAAAGTTTCAGACAATTTTCAGAGCTTCTCTCAACTCTGGCAGTTAGTCTCCTCCACACTAGCGCGAACATTCCGTGCAATACACACCCATTATAAACTCACAATTTCTCCCAAAACGATCATGGTCATTGAACAGCGACTGCTCAAAAATTATACGACCTATCAAAACGTGGCTTAATACACCAATACACGAGACTTGTGTCTTTTCAACGTTGGAATGGCGTCTCTAGGCGAACATATACCGGAGCAGTAGTCCGTTGAAAAAGGGAGAGATTTTTCCACATTTTTTGGCTCGTCTCATTCATTTCTTATGGGAAATGAATGAGACGAGTCTGAGAAAGGTCTGAATTTGGCTCCTGCGCACCCCTCGAACAAACGCTTCTCACGTGAAGACCGAAACTCCTATTGCCGAAATTTCTTCACCATCAGAGCTACAAGGCTTTGCGAAGCCCCGAGCCCTATTGCCCTACAGTAGGCAAGGCAAGGCAAATTTATTTGTATAGCACAATTCATACACTAGGCAATTCAAAGTGCTTTACAGAAGCATAAAAATCATACATTTTGATTAGAAGATCCTCTGACCAGATGGCGTCCATAGCGGTGTCTTGGCAACGGTCTGTTCAGAAATAACAATAAAACACAAACGCATCACATTATGAAAGTGCTTGTGATTGTTTTTGGTTAAAGAGAGGGGGACAGCAGAGCTACTCTGGCAGCTCAGGTGAGCCAGGTGGAGAGCGGAGGCGTCCTTTATTTTCTGCTTTTATTTTTTATAAAGGGCACCATCCTTACAGGTGAAGCCGAAGCACACAGACGTTCCGCTTTTCTGGGTTCTTATTGGATTCAGAATGAATACAATCCCATCTTTAATGATATGTAGGCTATACAGCCTGGTCTACATTCAATAAACTACAGCAGATTAACGTTAGGTCGGAGGGTTTCCCCCCTACCTGTTTATTGACAGGGCTGATACTGACAGAGGACGTAGACTATATGTGATTGACAGAGAGAGAGAGCTTGATTCAAAACAATCCTTATATAATTGAGCTTGAACAGCCAATTGTGTGGAGAGATTGCTGCCCCATACAAAATAAAACAAATATAGAACAGAAATATGTCAGCTAAGACGCGACATTAATGATCCGTTAATGTCAGGAAGCACCCAACAAGCCATAGCTTCGATGAGCCACAGACGAACGGAGTTCGATTCACCTGATCTAATAAGCAATTGATGAAGCACTGAAAAAACACTTTAAAAACCTTCTCATGGTCAATTTTTAAGCCGAATTACTCAACAGAGCCTACTGATTACTTTCCCAGATCGAAAACACGCGGACCGACGCAGATTTTGGAGAAAAAGCGAGATAACTTTAAATTAGTGGATTTTTGACTGAGGTTCGGCGAGCCCCGCAGCGTCCCGTCGGAGTCCTCACTTCGGGACGAAAGCGACTGCCACACTGTCAAAAACAGTTATATTTCTCCGTAGATTTTACAAATAGATCATAAACTATCACTGAGTTTTAGGCGTGTTTTTCAAATGTGTACTTTTTCCATAATGAGTCTTACCTGGACACCACTTTTCCTCTGACATATGCTTTTTGCTTTCAGTTGGACAATATCCGTGAGGAGTCAGAGAGTGATGCCTTGGAATCTGAATTTTCAAACCAGACTGGATCAGACCCAAAGTACAGCCCAGCTCAGGATGAATCATCGTCTAGTGGTGAGGAGTAGAGAATCCTGTGCAAACCATCATCTGAGGAATCATCCGATGATGAAGCTCATGAAGGTCGAGATGGAGATTTGAGAGAAGACGAAGATCAGCTGACAGGCAAGTGCAACATTAAAAAACACAAAACCCCAGAACTTACATGACTGGATCAGACTCGGTGTACGGCCCATCTCAGGCTGAATCTTCGTCAAGTGAAGCGGATTTGAAAATGCTGGACACGCCTTTGTTTGAGGAATCATCCGATGATAAAGACCAGTGCAACATAAGAAAACAAAAAAAAACCAAAACTTACATAAAAAGAAAAAAAAAATACGAAAAGATGAACAAAAATAAAGTGAAAACTTTGACTGTAAAAACCTGCACAAAAAGGGAGGATGGCAAAAGATCATGGGACAAAAGGCACTACTGTCTGCCACAATCAAAGATAGCAAGGCATTTGGAGAGAAAACACATGGAGATCAAGGATGGAGCATATGCCTTCAGTTTTCCAGTGAACTCAAAAGGCCGAAAGGTTCTTCTGGATCAATTGCGTAATAAAGGGGATTTCAAGTGTGGCAGTGTGGTGGGGTGGTTCGCTGATATTATCCGAGGGTTATAACAGGATAACACCAATTGCAAGCCAGACAACGCCACCTCGGGACTTTCACCCAAGGAGTTTTACCCAATTCTAAGCAATAAGGCAAACACAGGTTCAAACACTACGAGACAGAGACGTGGTTCAAAAGTAAATCAAGATCTATTTATTAATTGTTTAAACAAAAAAAATAAAAAATAATGCTATTAAACTGGAAGTGTCTGTGGAGGGAAAGAGAAAGGATTAGAAATCGGCAATAAATGCAAGTCCAAGTTATGGAAGAATGTATGAAAATTTATTACAATTTATTCTTTGAATAACTTTACTGAACACACTTCCAGGAAATGATTAAAAAGGGGAGGGGGGGTGAGTGGAAGCTAGCAAGGGGGGAGGCAAATTACCAAAGGAAGTGTCCCAGGAGTGCACTTACCCACCACTCGTGAACTCACAGCAAACAGGTGCAGACTATCGTGTCCCAGTGCCCTGATCACTACAACAACCCGGTGCAGGGAACCACCCAGAGTGCCGAGCCTCCACCGCTAGCCAGCAACCACTGCACTGCAAGGACCAGAAAGAAAACGTTAAAGAAACCACTAAAACTACACTAAACCAGCTGGTTCAGGCTAAAAGACAATTTTAATAACAATTTCACTAAAAGGTCATAATTAAAAGACATAAAAAAAAAACGAAAACGAAGCAGCTAAAACAGTACAAAACAGCACAAAACAGCAGGCGATTGTGTCTACAATACAAAGAAAATGAGTGAGTTCTAACACTAATCAACATGTAATTAGTGTCAAACATTTCTGGCCAACTGTGATCATTCATACCTGTCAAGTGTCTTTAACGCTATGGTTCCCCACACTTGAAAAGGAAGGACTGGATGTGCGACAGGATTTCACTCATTTTCTTCTTTATTTTTTATTTAAGTAGTGAAGAGGAGGCAAAGTGAAAAACCTTTAAAAAACAAACAAATATAAATACATATATTCTACAACTGAGTAAAGTAAGCATGTTTTATATCAATATAATCATTAATTAAACACAAACTTAATCAGGTTTTAAGTAAACAGAAATTTAGCCCTACATTTTGAAACAATGTTTTAAATTAACTCATTTTAGCCAAATTATTTTATATGGATTTTACACAAATTAAACAGATTTTACTTTGTTATTTTTTAACAGTTTTCTTCCCGTGAATTCAAATAAACAGGTAATCAAAAATAACACAAATTGCACTTAAGCTGCATTTTTTCTTTTACTCACACAAATAATAATAATACTAACTTAATCAAGCAGGCAGTACAATTTACACGTTCTCAGCAGCAGTGTCCGACAATTCAAACGTGTCTTCAGCAGCGCAGTCAAAACACACTGAAGAGTCCAGTGAGATGTGTGAGCTCACCGGCAGCCTCTTTTTTTTCTTCCAGTCCCTTTCCCATGCGTTTCTCATCCGTAGGTTCCTTCTTTGTCCTTGTTTTCCTGCTGCTGCTGAGCCGTTTGGTTTGCCACTGATACTGCTCAAGTTCCTGGCGCGTGCTGCTGATTACCTCAATTGTTCTCACCTGTTGAGGGGCGGCATGGAGGTGCGCGCACAGCGTGCGCCCGCCGACACGTTTGCTCTGCTGTCCACTGCCGTCAGGTGCAGTGCGCACAGCCACACCTCCAGGCAGATCGCCGCAACATTTATTTTGCTTCCCTTGCCTGCTTTTCCGAACTGATCAAGCACTTTTGGCTTAAAGCCGAATGGTTTCAGTTATTTTCTT
Organism: Chaetodon trifascialis; assembly: GCF_039877785.1. Classification (NCBI taxonomy): domain Eukaryota; kingdom Metazoa; phylum Chordata; class Actinopteri; order Chaetodontiformes; family Chaetodontidae; genus Chaetodon; species Chaetodon trifascialis. The sequence goes on along the minus strand of NW_027255838.1, from coordinate 724,270 downwards.
TATACAAAGTGAACATTTTTTGTGGCTTTGATGGTCTTAAATATGAGGATTTGCTGTGTTTTCGTTGTCATTTAAGGTTGTTAATATAAATGTTAGCTAACAGAAGCACTTTGGGCTTTAAGCCTGATGGTTTGATTGTTTTTTTAAACAAAATGTCCAGTGTTTGTTGGTGTCATATGTATGTATTTGCTGTTTTGTGTGTGTGTGTGTGTGTGTGTGTGTGTGTGTGTGTGTGTGTGTGTGTGTGTGTGTGTGTGTGTGTGTGTGTGTGTGTGTGTGTGTGTGTTTGTTTTTTTGGTGTTAGTATGAGTTCAGTGTTTCATATTTTCATATACATTCATGTTGTTACAAAAGTTTTGCTTGTTTGTTGTGAGAGTGAGCTTGTGAGTGGGAAAGAGTGTTATTGTGTGTGTGTGTGTGTGTGTGTGTGTGTGTGTGTGTGTGTGTGTGTGTGTGTGTGTGTGTGAGTGAGTTTCTGTTCAGAAAGTTCAGTGTTTTTCTAGTTTTCTTCGTATAAAACTGTTTTTTGTCATTTTTTTGTATTACTGGTTTGTTACAGGTCATATTAAAAACAGTTATGTCAGAAATCATGTGTGCTGTGGAAAATCCATGTAGAATGTTGCATCAGATACGGTCTACCATGAAATGCAACGAGCAGAGTGTAAAGAAGCTGTTATACAATGTAGAAAGCTTGAACAGGTGAAGTATACAACTTTGATAAGATGTTCTTACTAGTAAACCCTGCAAAAAAAAAAAAAAAAAAAAAATTGAAGAGCCAGAGAAAATGTGGGCTATGTTGACATTCAGGATTTCTGGATGTCCAATAATTGTCTAAAACGTATTGCAATGAGTAAATAACAATGTCCAAGACGCAATAATGTTCATTGTGACGCCTTCAATGAGGTCTTCATGATATTAAACAATTTTGTTTGAAAACTTAGTTTAGTGACGCCTGTAACCTTTATGACGTCCTGAAAACGTATTTTAATGATGTCTATATAACATTGAAAGTAAAACGTCTTTTCGTGAATCTTCTTTCATACATGTACACAGACAGTCAATCTGCTTGTATGTGAACGTGCAGGATAGCAGACCTCCACCTGCCCAGCAAGATCACGGGACTCTGCCGTTCACCTCAGGCGCACGAGGACATCGTTTGCATGAAACGGTGTCCAGGTAAGACTCATTATGGAAAAAGTACACATTTGAATAACACGCCTAAAACTCAGTGATAGTTTATGATCTATTTGTAAAATCTACGGAGAAATATAACTGTTTTTGACAGTGTGGCAGTCGCTTTCGTCCCGAAGTGAGGACTCCGACGGGACGCTGCGGGGCTCGCCGAACCCCAGTCAAAAATCCACAAATTTAAAGTCATCTCGCTTTTTCTCCAAAATCTGCGTCGGTCCGCGTGTTTTCGATCTGGGAAAGTAATCAGTAGGCTCTGTTGAGTAATTCGGCTTAAAAAATTGACCATGAGAAGGTTTTTAAAGTGTTTTTTCAGTGCTTCATCAATTGCTTATTAGATCAGGTGAATGGAACTCCGTTCGTCTGTGGCTCATCGAAGCTATGGCTTGTTGGGTGCTTCCTGACATTAACGGATCATTAATGTCGCGTCTTAGCTGACATATTTCTGTTCTATATTTGTTTTATTTTGTATGGGGCAGCAATCTCTCCACACAATTGGCTGTTCAAGCTCAATTATAGGTAGGGTTGCCACCCGTCCCGTAAAATACGGAATCGTCCTTTAATTGACAATTAAATGTTGCGTCTTAGACGCGATTTGTTCCGTGCTTCCTGACATTAATGGATCATTAATGTAGCGTCTTAGCCAGGGACGGACTGACCATCTGGCATAGCGGGCATTTTCCCGGTGGGCCGACGTGCTATTTGGGCCGATAGTCGGCCACTTTTTATTTATTTAAATATTGGTCTGACCAGCCCATAATACCAGACAGTCGATCAGCGGCCCCATCACATCGTTAAACACCAACCCCTTTCGCTTTGGTCCAGCCGGCATAAAAAAAAAAAAAAAAGTCTTGGATGATGTCTTTTTTTTCAAGTTCACAGGCCTTCTTTATTCAGCACTGTCTGGAAAACAGTGATAATCAGATCAATCAACCATGTCTATTATTTCTCTTTCCCTCTCCCTCATTCATGTGTCATCATCCCTGTAACACCCGCCAATGTAATAATGCCCACAAACGTAATAAACCACCAACGTTATAAAAATATGCAGCTTTTAATGTAATAATCCTGCAAACGTAAAACATTTTCCACAAACGTAACAGCCGCTGCCTGCTACAAACGTAACACGCGATTTCCCACAAATGTAATAACTGTTACGTTTGTAGAGATTTATTACGTTTGTAGGGAAGTGAAAATCTTCAACTTTCAATGTTGTAATAACTTCCCACACATGTAATAATGCAATGAATAATGGTTGTTGCTGCTGTTTGATTGTTGTTGTTCTTACCTACTAATAGCCTACTGACCATGGGTACGGAGTCCAGATGATGACTCTCTGCTCCGCGATCACGAAGATCCCCCCCCCCCCTAAAATAAAACCGGGGTTTATTTCTCCAGAACAATTTGACGATAAAACAACAATAAATATCCTAAATAAAATAGGCCGAAATCTATAAAAGATCGATCATCAATTAAGCATGAAATCTTTTTTTTTCTTTGATCTGCTGCTTTGGCTTTGATCTCTTTGAAGATGTGGTACTCGGAATGTTGTGAGGTCACAACATTCCACACACCGGCTTTAAAAGCAGAGACAAACCCAGTTTAGTTATTATTAGTTTCAGCATTTCAACGGTGAATGGTGTACTTTTTGATGGTGGCAGACGACGAGCACGGATCAGTGTTGGGTCTCCAATCAACAACTTGGTGAGTAGTGAGGAGAAGTTTGGAAAGATTCAGGCTGGCTGTTTACCCATCTCCAGTTTTTATGCTAAGCTAAGCTAATCGGCTGCATACCCAAATGCCACATAGGTCAAACTATTGTAATTGCGTTTCAGTCGTGGGTTTTGATTCATATTGGAAATGAGATGCTATTTTGTATAGATACAAATTATTGCAAGGGGTTTGATTTGTAAGTGTAAACAATGAATGGGCCTCAAAGGACTACAGACCTGTGGCACTGACCTCCCACATTATGAAGACTCTGGAGAGACTTGTCATGAGAAGAGCAGGTCCTGAGTTAATCACCTGCAGGCAATGCTGACGGCTGACGTGCTGACGTGCTGAGGTAAGCGTATCATCTCACTTCCTGTTTCTGTTTGCTGCCTTAGGAGTAGCGTGCGTTCGTCGCTCTTGTTCCTCTGAGTGCAATTTGCTCTGTGTTTTGTTACAGCGGCCTTTTATCCGCGCTCTAAAGTAACATTAGTTCTGCTCAAGCACCCATAAGTCTGTTTATTTAGCGACCGTCAATTTTATTTGTCTACGCGCTTGTCTGCTCTGCTAGCTACACCAGCTTAGCCTAGCAGCTAGCGATGGCTTCTCTCTGTCCCTCTCCAGCTCTCTCCTGCTTGGTGTGTCACATGTATAGCTATTCCTTTCCATTCTAGCACAAACTGTCACTTAGTAATTAAATATTTAGTTTGGTCTATTTCAGGCCGCGTTCAGAGCTGGGTCAGAAGGTCAAATGTTGTCCGTATTAATTCACCTCTGCTATGGGTTAGCAAGGTCTGATTAACTTGAGCAATGGCTCATTTTAAACCTTAGATTCTGTTCTTTCAAATAAGTATAAGCTTTCCATTCTAACACAAACTGCTAGTTGGTAATTAAATATTTAGTTTGTTCAATATCTTGCCGCGTTCAGAACTGGGTCAGAAGGTCAAATCTTCTTTTCTGCTCCTGTTCTGCGGGAGCAGCCTCTCATGGTTTCACTTGTGTGTTGCAAGCCCCCTGTTCCGTGGTGCTACTTTCTTCTCAGTGTGGACGGCCATTGCACCGAAGTCGAGAAGAAAAGGCTTACAGCACCAGAAAAGGCTTACAGCACCTGGTATTCCCAGGCGGTCTCCCATCCAAGTACTAATCAGGCCCGACCCTGCTTAGCTTCCGAGATCAGACAAGATCGGGCGTTGTCAGGCTGGTATGGCCGTAAGCCACAAAGGCTGATGCGCACAAGCTTTTTATACATGTGCCCTCGCTATGTACACTCTGGGGTGTGAGGGCTCGCTCCTTTCACGTCTTTCCAAATGTCGAGGCCGCTTTTATTCTTCACTCCAACAAATCTGATTTCCAACGGAGACAAGTCAATCAATGGATATACTTTTCTTTGCACACACGGGCCTGATGGAGCAAAGTTCAATGTGCCCCCTAACCAACAGCTTACACGTGCTTCTTTCGGAGAAATTTGTTATCACCAGCATGAGCCATCCTTGCCAAGGCAATATTATTTGTCATAGTCTTTTTGTATGATATCACGTAGACACATATGTTGTTGATTTCCTTTTTTATGCTGTTTTATTGTCTGTTGGGATGCGTGGATTCACCTCTGCCCTTCTTGAGGAGGATACAGAGAGCTGGGGGGTATTCCAGGTCGGAGGTTCAACAAACTCTGAGTTTATCTCTGAACTCTGAGTTGACTTACTGTGAGATGGGAAACTCTGAGTATCCGGTTCCAGAACAGCTGATCTGAGTTAGTTCAATCAACTCTGAATATGTTAACCTTGAGTTGTGCGCGTGCATAACCACTATAAAAAGCCGTCATCAAAAGAGCCCCGATACCACGAGTCACCATGACAACTGAAAAAAAAAACAAAGAAAAAAAGAAAGAAAGATCAAGTTATTTTACCCCGATGGAGTTGGAGGTCTTATTGCAGGCCTATGTGGAGTATGAGCACATATTTCGGCGTAAATATATCACCGCTGCAGCAGCGAAGGAGAGAGAAACGGCATGGGAGAAAACTGCTACCCGAGACAACGTGTAAGTTTGAATGTACTATTCCATTGACTTAACATTTAACCGTACTTAAGATCGTAGCATACAGTTATGAATGTAAATAGGAATAAAATCTGATTTTCATTTAGGTGCAATCCAACAGGGGAGAAAGAATCAGCGAAAAATGAAATATAAAAACATCATTCAAAAAGGTAAGGCATATTTTGCTAGGCTATGATTGTACCTCACTTTGATTTTAATTTAATTTTTTTAATTGACTTTTAAACAAAGTGAATATTAATTCATTGGCGACTTCAAGTAGTAATTTAAACCCCTAACAACATGTTGTTTTAACATGTCATCTCACTTAATATCCCACTTAGTAGATTAACACTTGATACAATGTTTACACATTTTTATTTTATAGGTATTGAGGTCATTTAAAATGTGACGATGTGTCCACGAACACTCAATAAAATACTAATTAAAAAAAAAAAAGATTAACATTTGAGTTCTGCTCAGCCAACAGAGAGATGGCAGAGGCCCGAAAAATGGGTGGAGGACCACCTCAACCACCAAAGTATTCTGAAACAGTATATTTTCCTTCATCACAGGAGGATGATGATGATGATGATGAAACACTGTCTGCTGCCACAGGGAGCAATCCAGAGAGGCCTACTGAAGTGTGTCTTAATATTATGTAGAGCTACTGGCAGTGCTCTGCCCATTCACATTCCTTTACATTCTGGAGTGGAATGTGGAGTTGGACATGTACACTGAAGTGATGAGCATAGATAATGGACAAACAACTAGCACATTCTTGTCCTTCAACAGAACAACTGGGCATCAGCAGGAGGAGCGTCCATCAACTTCCACAGGGCAGCTTGACACAGTCAGATTTTTGGTCAATACCATGTTAAATCTGTATGTAGAACTGTAGGATTTAAATGTCATCCATAAGTTTCCCAGTTACCAGTGAAGGAGTTGTATAGAGTCGACCTCATGAAGAGTATAGAGAAAAGTGAAAAGGAAATGGTCTATTTGGATCGGCAGATTAGAAAAACAGACCTTGAAATTCTATTACTGGAACTCCAGTTGAGGTGGATGCACTTCACAGGTGAAATATGTTAATGGATGGAACTATATTACAAATCCTGACTGCTGCTTTTGTACTTTTAGGGAATAAAGAAGACCAAACCACATGTGAATTTGTCATTATTTGACTGTTTTAATCAAAAGTAGTTTCTGCTGTTTAGGTCCCTTACAGCCCTTCCATCCTGGACGTCTGCAGGGTGGATGGGATGGTCATCCTCAGGGTCATTAATTTGTACAGCAGGGTGTTGCTCTCCTCTAATAGTTGCAATATTATGGAGAACAACACATGCCACAATGATGTCACATGCCCTCTCTGGGATGACCCTGAGCTAACACAGGCACTGGAACCTGGATTTGAGTATGCCTATGGCCATCTCAACCCAGGCTCTAGTCCTGCAGTGGGCCACATTAAAACGTTGTTGGGGCCCCGGCTCAGGGTCAGGGTAAGGGGTCAACAGAGTGGGCTGACATGGATAGCCTCAACCCCCCAGTATCAAGCACTCCTGTAATTATAGAGGACACATTTGAGTGTATTAAAAAGGGAGACAAAGAACATTTGTACAAGTTTTAGCTTCCTTACCTCGTGCAAATCTGTTGCTCAGACTACACTCCCAGTAGATCCAGAAGTCATGTACAGAGCTAGGCCACCTGGCTTCTACATTTGTAATGATGTAAGCTGCATCACATATGATCTTCACAGTGCAGAGAATGACATGTGTTACAGTGTATTGTAATGTATACATTTTCATGCACAAAATTTTTAAGATGGTAGGTCATAAACCTGGACATTGATGCTCTGAAAGGATTTTCTATTCACATAGTGCCCTTTGTGTTCTGCAGGTGCTGTAATGGGAATTTGTGTCCCATCTATGCATCCTATCACATTTGGAAGCCCTGCAAAATACCAGCTAATTAAGCTACTGAACCCACTCTGAGGTCGCAGCAGAATGTATATCATAATTTAAAATAAAAGAATATATGATTTCTACATCAGTCACCAGTCTCTACCATCATTGCTACCATCATAGGCGTTTCAGTGCGAGGTCACTTTCCTCACAGCTCTACACACTGTTGCCTTTCCGAAGTGCTCTGCATCCTCAATATTGTACAAAAAACTACCGTTTGCAAAAAGAAAAACGTAGCACTATGCGTAAAATTTGCTGTGATGTGAGCGCATGTCCGCGGTGTGTGAGGTTGGTGATGTACGGCCGGAGAATGTTATCCAGATAAATTATACCGTTTGATGAAAAGCGGTAGCGTTTGAACAGATATTCCTCTGGAAATGACAGGACACCTAAACTCGGTCGGAAGATTCTCTCGTGACGTAAAGCGTTTCGAATCAGTTGGGCTTCGATATCAATCGGATTGGGAATGAACGGGCAATCCATGTCTAACAGCTTTCTTCATGTGGAGACAGGTAGAAACTCAGGGTTTCTTAAAGTAAACCTGCCAGCGAGCAGGTTATGTTCACAGAATCTGTTACCATGGTGACTGACTCAGAGTTTCAGTTACCTCTCTTTCTGGAACAGAAAACTCAGAGTTTCCTTCATCTCAGGCTTAACTTACTCTGAGTTTTCACATAACCCACTTTCTGGAATACCCCCCGGGTCTGATGACGTTTGCACAGCTGTATTAGCTGTCAAAGGGACTGCAGCTGAACGCACATAGAAGCCTTTATTTAAGAACAATTTCTAAAAACACACAGTAGTCTTTAATTTTGTAATTTGCTTTAAATATGCGAATCATTTAAACTTTCTTTTAAATAATCTAATATATGTATGGGTTTGTGTTGTTTGACGATCACTCAAAAAATAAAAATAAAAGAAAGAAAAAAAGCTGCTCTGTGTGATGCCACAAGTATTCGTAGTTAAAGTCACCTTTATATCCTAAAGTGCCAGATATATCGAGCACAGACTGACGGTGCGTGATATTGCGTTTCATACGACACGCCCCTTAAATAATAGCCTACTTCCGCGTAGGCTACACCGGTGTATCCTCACTCTGATCTCCTTCAGAAGCCTCCTCTCTCCTCGCTCCTCGTCTCCTTCAGGTACATTTAAGCAATTGGAAGATCCTTCATCATGACGGAGGGGAAACGACTTCCGGGTTGACGAAGGAGCAAGGAGATGAGGAGGCACAATGCAACGTAATGAAAGGCACCCAGAGAATCCTCCAGAGCAGGCATGTCCAAACTATTCCACAAAGGGCCGTGTGGCTGCAGGTTATTCCTCCAACCAATCAAGAGGATGCAGTCTGACCAATCAGCTGTCTGCAGACTGAGATCAGCTGATGAAATGAGTCAAGTCTGGTGTGCTGCTGCTTGGTTGGAAAGAAAACCTTCAGCCACTCGGCCCTTTGTGCAATAGTTTGGACATGCCTGCTGTAGAGCCAGCTCCTGAGAGATTTATGAATGATAGAAATCAAGCACCTGCACAAACAAAAACACACATCGACAGCACATCCATGGCCTGAAAAGTGCGCCCCCTAATTCGGGGGCACTGAACACACCAGTCTTGCTCCCATGTCCCAAGTTCATTTCTTGGTGTGTGCTTCGTCCTTGAACCTTAACTGTTATTAGTGACGCACGAAAAAATCCTATAAGAAATGAATGGGACGAGCCGAAAAATGCAAAAAAATCTCCCCCTTTTTCAAAGGACTACTGCTCTGGCATACTTTCACCTAGAGATGCCATTCCAACTTTAAAACATAGATACAAGTCTTGTCTATTAGTGTATTAAATTTCGTTTTGATAGGTCCTATAGTTAAATTGTGAGTTTATAATGGGTGTGTATTGCACGGAATGTTCGTGCTAGAGTGGAGGGGATTAACTGCCAGAGTGGAGAGAAGCTCTGAAAATTGTCTGAAACTTTCATCTTTCCACGCTCCTCCAAAGCACAAATTTCGCTCTACACACATGACAATTTCCAGAGTTGTAGTGCCGCTTGTGCTGATTCTCACGATGTGCCTGGCTAAGCGATAGGACTTACGGATTTTGAGTTCTCAGCCTCTGAGTGAGGAGAGCGCCTCTGACCTCGCCCATAAGGTCCAATACAAATCAAAAACAGAAGAGACAGAAACCAGCCATTTTTTAACTCGCTCTAAAATCCGCATTTTTGAGCCCAGTGGAAAAAGAAAGTGATCAGCTTGTACAGCAAAGCCTTGTAGCTCTGATGGTGAATAAAATTTTGGCAATAGGAGTTTCGGTCTTCGCGTGAGAAGCGTTTGTTCGAGGGGTGCGCAGAGGCCAAATTCAGACGCTTCTCAGACCCTCACAGAGCCGAAAGGCCTCGTCACCATGGCGACCGCTGGAGATTATAATGGAGGGAGCAACTGCCAGAGTGGGAGAGCGCCGGAAAAAACTCCAGATTTTGGCTCTTTCCACACTCCTCCCAGCCACAATTTACGCTTTTCATGCATGATTTTTTCCAGGTTTTTAGACAGGTTTGTTCTGTCTCTCACAATGTGCTCAAGAAGTCTGAGAGACTTGCAGAATTTGAATTATCAGCCTCTAAGTGCAGCCACATCTGTCTCTGCTCCTCATTGACTCCAATACAGAGATTTTCTGAGAGAAGCAGAACGGACCCCTGTTTTAAACTCTCAAGTGTCTGCGAAATATTGACTTCAGAAACACCGAAATCACACCAAACCGTTCGGGAAGTCCTGATAATGATGACGGTCTGTGTTTTTTTCTGATAGGAGCTACTGTTTTGTCAGCAAAAGCCCAAATGTCAGACCAATGCAGAGGAAGACAATCACTTTTTCTCCCTCTGAATGCATAAGTGTCTGCTGCCCTGATAGCAGGTGTCTGTGTGTGCACCTGTGTCTGAGTGGATGACATCATGGATCAGGCCACCTCAAATTGGTGTGGCAACCTCTGAGCCTCAGTACTTCTGTGAGCGCGACTCTCCCACATACACACACATATGTAGCTTCAGCTGCAGCTATGTAGTGACATGCTAACCAGCCACAGCCAAGCTACCTAGTAGTGAGTTGTATGTTAGTGATGTAATGAGTGATGTTGGCCTGTTAGCATTAGCCACAATGCTAACATGCTAATGCTAACATGAGGTCCTATGAACTTGTTGGTGCGTGGAGGTTTGACTATTGATGTCTGGTTGTTGTGCTAACATGCTAATGTTAGCATGCTAATGCTAACATGCTAACTTAGGCTAAAATGATTGTTAAAGGCATTCTAATGGTGTTTGAGACCTTCTCAATGTGTTTTATGACATGCTAATGTCAGCTTAGCATTGTCACCGATGCTGAAATTGGGTCCTATGAACGGGTTTGACTTGTAATTTAGGGCTGCCGTGCTAATAGCCACGCGCACGGCCCGGTGTTTGCGCACTGTATCACTCTCCAAATTTCCCGCTGAGGGGAATTTGTCTAGTTCTTATTACTATACTACTGCTACTACTACTACTAATAATAATAATAATAATAATGATAATGATAATAATGATAACAATACACCATGTCTAACACAACTATGTCAGACTTTAAATTGGTACACTAAAACCCACAAGCCCATGCAGGAGCTTGACGTGTCTGTAAACATGAGAGCCATTGTTTCAAAGTTGCCACACAAAATGAGAGACTAGTGGAGAACCAAAGCTCATGACATAATGGAAACAGCAGGCCACAGAGCTAGTTTCAGTGATTTAGTTACACTTATTGAGCATTGTGTCAGCATTCTTTCTGACCCTCTGTTTGGCGACATACAAGAGTCGTTAACTAATGCTGCTGGGAATAAAACTCTCACCAGATTCAAGGTGCAGCCATGGCGCAAGGTTAAAGGAAGTGTTGTTGCCAGCACAGTAACATCTATGGAACCGCCTGAGGACGTTAAGGAGCCAACATTTGATTTGAACATTTGTCTCTTTACCAGCTCTACGGGGGTAAGTAACCATTCCCCTTTTGACATTTTAGCTCCCATAAATCCCTGTTTAACGCCTAATTCCTGTCTAATGATTTCAGTCTCTCTCTCTCTGTCTATCAGTACTAATATCTTTCCTGCAGTTACTGCTTGTTTAAATTTAGGTGTCCTGACAGAGTTGTACCTCAAATCCTCAGGACGGGAGTCCTTGGCAGGGGTTTTTGTAATGTCTCCCATTCTACCCTCCTGGGGACGATTCGTGTTTCTAGTCATGGATCTGCTGCGGCTCTGTCTCCCTGCTATGGTCAGGTTTTCAGGAATCCCTGAAAAAGGACGCAAAGGGAAAGTTAATGAAACAGTTGGATGATGACATAAAATTTCCAATATTGTTGCCAAAGCACTTGGTTTCCACAAACCTCGTATTACTCTTTCCCACGGTACTGAAGGAAACTCCTCTTTGGTTTGAGCCAAATTAACAATTCTTGCGATTAGCCACAATTTCAGGTTAATTTCTTATTCAGTCTGCCAATTTTCTATGCCTTCGTCATCAATGTAGGTTTGTTCCAGCCAAAAATGTGTTCTGATGCCACGTATCTCAATATCTTCTTTACTCTCAATATGTTCAAGAGTTCATATTTCATCTTCACGATCACTATTTTCTCTCTGTTCATCCATCAACTCTTCCCTTTCTCTTATAATTATTATTTATTTATACTTAGTCTTTAAGTATTATATTATTTACTTATCATTCATTTCCTTGCTTACTTATTACTTGAGAGAGTAGAGAGGGCGCTGCTCTGCGGCGACCAGCAGCTGGTGTTGCTCGTGTGTTAGTTTGTTTTGAAGTGTTTTTAAAGTTTGTGGAGCGTCCGATCCTGTCCTGTCCTGTCCTATCCTATCTTTTCATGTCCTAATGGTTGCCATATGAGCTCGTTCAGGAATGGATCTTTTTTATCCTCTACTTTTTACGTTTGTTGTGAACTTTGTTTGGAGTCACCGGCATTCCCAAACAATAAAGTACACGTGCGAGTTCCTCCTGGGATTACAATGGAATCGGCAGGCTGTGGATGATCCCTTCCACGCTTTGTCGGATTATAATCTAACACAGGATATATGTACTGGAGCTGGCTCTATCTTTGGAAGGTCGCGTTATGTCAGGAATCGAGGGAAGAAAGGCGGCGTGCGTCAACACATCAGGAAGCTACAGCTGAAGAATCGCATCCCTCTGCCATCAATTATCCTCGCAAATGTTCAGTCCTTGAGGAACAAAGTTGACGAGCTACAGGGAAATGTCACCCATCTCCGGGACTGCAGGGATGCCTGTCTTATGGTGTTTACTGAAACTTGGCTCACAGATGTGGATTTGGACTCGAACTTGAACATCAGTGGCTTCGGGGCTCCTCTCCGGCTGGATCGGGACAGTGAGGTGACAAAGAAATCACTTGGAGGTGGGGTCTGCCTGTACGTCGACCGCAGACGGTGCAGAAATATCACTGTGCGCGAGCGGCTGTGCCTGCCCGACAGAGAGCTACTGTCCGTGTCAGTCAGGCCGTTTTATCTTCCGAGGGAGTTCCCCCAAATATTCATTCCTGTGGTTTACATCCACCCCAAAGCTGACGCTAGATCTGCTGCTGACACAATTTCTAATGTTATACACAAACTGCAATCTGCCCTGATGCTCCTAACATTATTTTAGGTGTAATTATTTAGTGCTCGATGTACTTTAATGTACTATTTAGAAATGTACATTTGAAACGTTATCATCCACATCCATTTCCTGCGCTTGTCTTGTTTCTAATTACGTGTTTGTGAACTGCTGATGTCGAGGCAGAGGGGGGCAGGGGGTTGGACGGACACACACATGCACACACACACACACACACACACACTTGATTAAAAGTGTTCTTCTTCTTCTTGTTGTTCATCCATAACGCCTGTTCTTGGGTTGGCAATGTCATGCAAAGCATCAATAAATACTTAACTTGTTGCATGTTAATTGATGTTTGTCATATTTCTCTTTGAAACAAACTTGTTATGGCCATTAATTACAGTCAATTACATCTATTGTACTAAGGAAAAGTTATTACTACAGGCAACATTAGTTATGTTGAAATGGACATTTAAGTTCAAAGAAATCTTGGATTATGTTTAATAGATTAATTAATTTAATTTAAATTACCTGACACTTTTGATTAAGCTAAAATAGATTTCCAAATTAAAATAACGACCCTAAACAGTTCAGTCAATTAATAAGTCCAAGTCAACTTAACTGAAACAAAAGGTTTACTCAACTTAATACCTTAATTAAGCTGAAATACATTTACAAGTTCAGACAACTACCTTAAGTAGTTCCACCAACTAACAAATCCAGTTCAACTTAACTGAAACAAAGGGTTTACACAACTGACCATTTTAAGTGAACTGAGATAGATTTGCAGGTTCAAACAACTACCTGAAGGAGTTAAGTCAATTATAAAATCTAAATCAATGAAACTAACGCGGATGTTTACACAACAAGGAATATTTAATGAAGATGACAAATAATTCTTTTTCACTTAACTTATATTTTTAAGGCAGCCCTTTCACTCATATTTTTAAGTTGAAACAACATGTTACAGTTTACAGTGTAGCGGGCATTTTCCCGGTGGGCCGACGTGCTATTTGGGCTGATAGTTGGCCACTTTTTATTTATTTTAAATATTGGTCTGACCAGCCCATAATACCAGACAGTCGATCACATCGTTAAACACCAACCCCTTTCGCTTTGGTCCAGCCGGAATAAAAAAAAAAAGTCTTGGACGATGTCTTTTTTTTTCAAGTTCACAGGCCTTCTTTATTCAGCACTGTCTGGAAAACAGTGATAATCAGATCAATCAACCATGTCTATTATTTCTCTTTCCCTCTCCCTCATTCATGTGTCATCATCCCTCTTAAGTTTTCAGTTTCTACGCTGCTATTTTTATCTTGAATACTGACCAATAATTAAATGCAATAATTAATGCTGCAGGTTCCACTGGTGCCTGGACAGGATCCTGAGACAGTCCTCTTTGGAGCAGAGGCTCAGCGAGTACAGCTGCTCCAACTGAAAGGACACAAAACAAGGAGACAGGGATCAGAAGCAATCCACGAACACCTCAAGCATTTCTGGACGGTCAGACAAAACCAGAGAGCAACCAGGAGGGTGTGCTGTTGGTGTTTCCACTGTTATCACAGAAGCTTTGGACCAAATTACAAAAAATACCAATTCTTGTGATACTTCAACAAACTGAAATGTGAGCCATTACTACACACTTTTCACTTTTCTTAAAAAATAGCACACAGGTTCCCATTGCTATCCATATAATAGATTTATTCCCTGCAGCTTCTGGACTTTGTTTAAACCTGAAGAAATGTGAGCTGTTTCCTCTTAAAGACTGCGATGACTCCACCATCTACAATATTCCTATTAAAAACAAACTCTCTTACCTTGGAATTACCATTGTTAAAAATCAGACAGGCAGATGTTCTGAAAATTTGAATATGATTATAGACAAGACGAGGAAAAAACTGGACCAATGGCTTCAAAGAGATTTGTCTTTGAAAGGCAGAGTTTTATTAACAAAGGCAGAGGTGTTGTCTCGTCTTACTTACGCCGCTGCTCCCCTGGCTGTGAAAAACAGATCTGCAGTGCCATTGATAAGCTATTATTTAATTTGATACGGAAGAACAAGACACATTGTGTGAAAAAATCTGTTGTTATGAACACCTATGACTCTGCTGGTCTAAACTTTCTTGACTTTACTACCCTCAACAATACCTTTAAAGTTAACTGGATAAAGCAGTTTTTACATAATCCTACAACCACTTGGAACTTTATACCCAAATACATTTTTTCTGCCGTTGGAGGCCTTGAATATGTCCTATTATGTAATTCTAAAATAGAAAAACTTCCCATAACTCTATCAAACTTTCACAAGCAAATGCTGTTGGCATGGTCCTTAATCTATAAAAACAACTTCTCGCCTCACAGATGCTTCATTTGGAATAATCAACATCTCAAATATAAAAACAACTCTTTCTTTTTTAATTCCTGGTTTAATAATAACATAGTTTTAGTTACCCAGCTACTCAATGATAATGGAAATCTGCTGAATTACACAGAATTCTTTCAAACATATGGTATTCCTGTTACCCCCAAAGACTTTGCAATTCAATTCAATTCAATTCAATTCAATTTTATTTGTATAGCGCCAAATCACAACAGAAGTTGTCTCAGGACACTTTCCATATAGAGCTGGTACAGACCAAGCTCTTTTATCTACAGAGAACCAACGATTCCCCCATGAGCAAGCACTTGGCGACAGTGACGAGGAAAAACTTCCTTTTAACAGGCAGAAACCTCGAGCAGAACCAGACTCTGGGTGGGCGGCCATCTGCCTCGACCGGTTGGGTGAGAGAGGGAGAGCAAGAGAGGGAGAGTGAGACAGACAGACAGACAGACAGACAGACAGACAGACAGACAGACAGACAGACAGACAGACAGACAGAAATGCAGTCAGAGAGAGAGAGAGAGAGAGACAGAGACAGAGAGACAGAGAGACAGAGAGACAGACATGCAGTCACAGTAACAGTGACAGTGGATGTAATAACAGCAGTAGCAGTTGCAGTGGAGGTCAGGCAGGGCCAAGGCAGCAGACACAGCTGCAATCCACAATCCAGATTCAGCCACTGTGGAACCTGCAAGACGACAAAGCACAGAGACTCCGGGGAAGGAGCTAAGTTAGTAACACGCCGTGGTAGGACATGAAAGCGTGCGGATGGAGAGGGACAGAAGGACAGAGGAGCTCGGTGTATCTTTGGAGGTCCCCCGACAGTCTAATCCTATAGCAGCATAACTAGGGGCTGGTCCAGGACCAGCCTGAGCCAGCCCTAACTATAAGCTTTATCAAAAAGGAAAGTTTTAAGCCTACTCTTAAATGTAGAGACAGTGTCTGCCTCCCGGACAAAGACTGGAAGATGGTTCCACAGGAGAGGAGCTTGATAGCTAAATGTTCTGACTCCTGTTCTGCTTTTTGAGACTTTAGGAACCATAAGTAGAAATGCATTCTGGGAACGCAGTGTTTGAGTAGGGCAATAAGGTACTATGAGCTCTTTAAGATAAGAAGGTGCCTGGCCATTTATGGCTTTGTAAGTAAGGAGGAGAATTTTAAACTCTATTCTAAACTTTACAGGGAGCCAGTGCAAAGTGGCGAGTATTGGAGAAATATGATCTCTCTTCCTGGTTTTTGTCAGAACACGTGCTGCAGCGTTCTGGAGCAACTGGAGAATATTCAGCAACGAATTTGGGCAGCCTGATAAGTTACGAATGCATGGACTAGTTTTTCTGCATCATTTTGAGACAAAATATGCCTGATTTTTGCGATACTACGTAGGTGAAAAAAGGCAGTCCTTGAAATTTGTTTTACATGGGAGTGAAAGCACATGTCTTGGTCAAAGATAACTCCCAGATTCTTTACAGTGGTGCTGGAGGCCAGCGCGATGCCATCCATAACTGCTATGTCATCAGAAAATGACTTTCTAAGATGTTTAGGGCCTACTACTATAACTTCAGTCTTGTCTGAGTTTAGCATCAGAAAATTGCAGGTCATCCAGGTCTTTATGTCATGAAGACATGCTTGTAGTCTAGTTAACTGACTGGTTTCTTCCGGCTTCATTGATAAATATAGCTGGGTATCATCTGCATAGCAATGAAAATTTATTGAGTGCTTCCTGATAATCTTACCTAAAGGAAGCATATATAAGGTGAATAGAATTGGTCCAAGCACAGAACCCTGCGGAACTCCATAGCTGACTTTAGTGAGCACAGAGGAGTCGTCATTAACGCTTACAAACTGAAAGCGATCTGACAAGTAGGATTTAAACCAGCTTAGCGCAGTTCCCTTAATGCCAATTAAGTGTTCCAGTGTCTTCAATAGGATGCCATGGTCAATGGTGTCAAATGCAGCACTAAGATCCAATAAGACTAGTACAGAGACAAATCCCTTATCAGATGCAATTAGAAGCTCATTTGTAACTTTAACCAGTGCTGTCTCTGTGCTATGATGTACTCTAAATCCTGACTGGAAATCCTCAAATAAACTATTATTGTTTAGAAAGTCGCACAGCTGATTGGCAACTGCTTTCTCAAGAGTTTTTGAGAGAAAGGGAAGGTTGGATATCGCTCTATAGTTGGCTAAAAACCCTGGATCAAGAGTAGGCTTTTTCAGTAGCGGTTTTATCACAGCTACTTTAAAGGACTGTGGTACGTAGCCTGTTGATAAAGACAGATTGATCATGTCTAATACTGAAGAGTCAATTAGAGGTAATACTTCTTTAAACAGCTTAGTCGGGATAGGATCTAAAATACAGGTTGATGATTTTGATGATGAAATTATTGAAATTAGTTGGTGAAGGTCGACAGGAGTAAAACAGTCTAAAACTGCGACAGACTGAGTAACAGTTTCTACGGTTTCTGTGTTTGAAGACAAAACAGTACTTGTTGACGGCAGGAGCCGATGAATTCTGTCTCTAATAGTTAATTTTATCATTAAAGAAGCTCATGAAGTCATTACTGTTCAGAGCTAAAGGAATACATGGTTCAACAGAATTATGGCTCTCTGTCAGCCTGGCTACAGTGCTGAAGAGAAACCTGGGATTGTTCTTATTTTCCTCTATTATTGCAGAGTAATAGGCTGCCCTGGCACTGCGGAGGGCTTTCCTGTATATTTTAAGACTGTCTAGCCAGGCGAACGGAAATTCTTCCAAATTTGTAGAACGCCATTTCCTTTCTATTTTCCGTGAAGTTTGCTTTAATTTGCGGGTTTGAGGAGTATACCATGGAGCTAACCTCCTCTGTTTAATTTTCTTCTTTTTTAGGGGAGCAACAGAGTCAAGTGTCATATGCAATGAACCTGTAGCACGATCAACCAGGTAGTCAATCTGGGAGGGACTAACGTTAGCATAGGAATCCTTTGTTGTATTGAGACATGGCATTGAATTAAATACTGATGGGATCATATCCTTAAATTTAGCTACAGCACTATCAGACAGGAGTCTGGTATAAGAATTTTTGCCTACTGGCTGGTAGTCTGGTAATATGAATTCGAAAGTTATTAAATGATGGTCTGATAGAGGATTCTGTGAGAAGACTATTAAGTCTTCGATTTCAATGCCATATGTCAGAACAAGGTCGAGGGTGTGGTTAAAACAGTGAGTCGGTTCATGTACATTCTGGCGGAAGCCAACTGAGTCTAATACTGAGATAAACGCAGTGCTAAGGCTGTCATTATCAACGTCGACATGTACATTAAAGTCACCTACAATAATTACTTTATCTGTTTTAAGGACTAAACCTAATAGAAACTCAGAGAACTCAGCTATAAATTCGGAGTAAGGACCAGGAGAGCGGTATACTATAACAAATAAAACTGGCTGCACTGTTTTCCATTTTTCATGAGAAAGAGTGAGAACAAGGCTTTCAAATGAGTTATAGTCGAGTTTAGGTTTAGGGTTGATCAAAAGGCTTGAGTCAAAAATGGCTGCAACTCCACCTCCTCTGCCGCTGCCTCGAGGAATGTGAGTATTAATATGGCTCGGAAGAGTAGCTTCATTTAGGCTCACATACTCTTCAGGACACAGCCAGGTTTCAGTCAGACAAAATAAATCAATATTATGGTCTGATATTAACTCATTTAGTAGAACAGCTTTAGAAGACAGAGATCTGATGTTAAGGAGTCCACATTTAATTCTCCTGTCTTGTTGTACTATTGCAGTGGTTGTTTTAATTTTAATTAGATTCTTATATTTAACTCCTCTGTATTTTTGGTTTACTTAGTTTATGTGGTCGGGGGGCAGACACAGTCTCTATGGAGTGTTGGGTGGGTAACTGCTCTAATGGAGGCGCAGAGAAGCATGTAGGACTGCCGCTCTGCCTCCTGGTCAGGGGTTAGGTTCATAAATAAAATCGGTCAGATTTCAAAATAAAGCATCTGTCTTTCTCTCTGTGTGTCTGTGTTGTGCAGGCTTCAATGTGTTGAATGTCATATTGAAATGATTTTTTAAAAGTAAAAAAAAAAAAAATTATTAGAGATAAACTTCTTATTTAAGAAATTGATTTTATCCTGTTTAGAATTTAGACGAAAATGGGTTTTATTACTGTCCATAATGGATTTTGACAGTGACTTACTGGAAAAGTACACATTAAATTACTTGATAGTATTTGCGGAAGTAGCATAGGATGTAGTAAGACGAGCAGCCCAGGTTTGATGAACTACTTATGGAAGAAACTGATTTTATCCCATGTCAAAATTAGACAAAAATGGCTTTTATTGCGATCGGTAAGGGATTTTGAGAGTGAATTACTGGAAAAGTACACAGTAAAAGTAGTTGATAGTATTTGTGCAAGTAGTATAGGAAGCAGTAAGTGCAGCAGTACTGGTTTGATGAACTACTTATGGAAGAAAGTGATTTCATTCCACTTCAAAATTAGAGGAAAATGCGAATTATTGCGATCCATAAGTGACTTTGAGAGTGAATTACTGGAAAAGTACACAGTGAAAGTGTTTGATATTATTTGTGCAAGTAGTCTAGGGAGTACTTAGTCCAACAGTCCATATTTGGTGAACTACTTATGGAAGAAAGTGATTTCATTCCACTTCAAAATTAGACGAAAATGGCTTTTATTGCTGTCCGTAATGGACTTCGAGAGTGAATTACTGGAAAACTACACAGTAGAAGTACATGATAGTATTTGATGAAGTAGTATCGGAGGTACTAAGTAGAGCAGTCCAGGTTAGATGAACTACTTATGGAAGAAACTGATTTTATCCCACTTCAAAAGTAGACGAAAATGCAAATATTTCACGATCCTTATGGGATTTTGAGAGTAAATTATTAGAAAAGTACAATGTAACAGTAGCTGATAATATTTGTGCAAGTAACATATGAAGTACATTATCCAGTAACACCTCTTTACTACTTATGGTAGAATTTGTTTTGTTTTTGTTTTTTTTACTTTTAAAAAATAATTTCAATATGACATTCAACACATTGAAGCCTGCACAACACAAACACACAGAGAGAAAGACAGATGCTTTATTTTGAAATCCGGAAGTAAGGATTGGTGGCGGTTGCTTTCACCGTAAACTTGAGAGTAAATGCGCACTTGAAATACAGCGGCGGCTGGTTTGACCACGGATACACGAGAGGCGGCTGGCTTGACCGCAGTTTTACCTCCGTCTAAACCACATTCAAGATATTAACGCCATGATTCATGACAACAAGCAAGTTAACGTTGTTACCTGTAACATTAGCTAATTTACTTAACAGTTAGTTAGCCTAACATTTTGAAAACATCATCATTCTGAGTTAGTGAATGAACACAAACATTGCGTTAAGTTATTAATTTCCAGAAAATAACAGGGAAATGTTTTCTTACCTGATGTCTCCAGGATAACAGTTATAACCATGAAATTCACTGTCAGCTGACCAAACAGATCCGCCTGACTCTTACTCTGTGTACATACTCCAGCTTTTTGTTCTCCATTTAAATTCCACAACTAAGATTTGCTCAACATAAAAAAAGGCAAGCAGATGTACAATAATCCAGGTAATAATCCAGGTAATGCATTACTAGTGGTCCACTAGTCAGGACATGTGCTTGCCGAGGTGCGCATGTTACTGGCTTGGTAATAAAGTTGTCCATTGATGACTTTTTCAGCACTGTAACGTAGCGATAGAAAATTAGCGTTACCACATTTCCTATTCAAACACGACATCACCGTGATAACATTACAGCAAACACATATGTGTGGTAAGGCTAATTAAATCGTCGTCGTTAGTGTTAACGTTTACATCTGTCAGTATAAGTAAGTAGCTCAGTGTTTACGTTAATGTTAGTGGCTAACTAGCCAGTTAGCTTAACGAGACGACTGTCCCTCTTGCCTTGCAGATTTTGCATTGCACATGCTTGTCTTTTGTTTTGTGAATGCTCCCAAACTTTAGAGCTTCGTTGCCGAGTAGACATGATACTGGTCTGGCATAACTTCCGGTAACATGAAGGCTGACGCCAATTACCATTACTGCGCATGTGCATCAAGGTCAGACAGGCAGACAAGGCAGCGGCGGGTACAGCGGCAGTTTTGCGTGAAAAACAAAGCTTCAAAAAATAAACGACGCGTCGACTACTAAATTAGTCGTCAACGATTTTGATAGTCGACGTAGTCATGACTAATTGACTAATCGTTAGCTTAGCTTAGCATAAAAACTGGAGATGGGTAAACAGCCAGCCTGAATCTTTCCAAACTTCTCCTCACTACTCACCAAGTTGTTGATTGGAGACCCAACACTGATCCGTGCTCGTGGTCTGCCACCATCAAAAAGTACGCCATTCACCGTTGAAATGCTGAAACTAATAATAACTAAACTGGGTTTGTCTCTGCTTTTAAAGCCAGTGTGTGGAATGTTGTGACCTCACAACATTCCGAGTACCACATCTTCAAAGAGATCAAAGCCAAAGCAGCAGATTAAAGAAAAAAAAAAAGATTTCAGGGTACCTGGAAGACAAACAACAGTAACTGGATCATGTCAAAACATGGTTGGAGGCCAAGTCTCATGATCTGTCTACAGTCAATATATGCAGCGCCGTTGCAGGGGGGTGCGAGGCCCTGTGCGAACCTCGAAGTGCGAGGCCCTGCTCCCCTACAGGGACGCTGCTCTGTGTGTGCTCCTCTGTGTGTGTGATTCTACTGTAGGTGTGTGTTTATGACTTACTTGAAGAAAGCTCCTTTCTGACTTCAGGATTTGCATCTCAAATATCACTGCTGTGGCTGAAGGGCAGATATCCATGCAGTATTGTAGTGTATTCAATATAAGAGCTGCAATACTCGGTATGTTCCCTAGGTGGCACTGTAGCTTTGTGGTGTTGTTACTGTGTTGTTGTGGAGACTGGAGAATAAAACAAAAACTAAGTTGACCACCAGACATGGCGTCGTCCACAACATATATTACAAGTATCCTAAACAGCAACGACGCTGAGCTGCCACCATGTCATGGGTTCAGCCCAGCAACGCTGGTACAGGAACCACTTGGGGGGTATAGTGATAGGTTCCAACAATACACACACAATTACAAAGGGGGGGCGGCAGGCACTTCCCAAAAGACTCGTAAGTCAATCCAGCAACATCTTGGAGTGAAACCTCATATAAATTAGGACCTGTGCTTCAAAGCCCTGCTCCAGTCCTTTGATAGGTCTCAAAATGGCTTTGATCCATCAGAGATGACATCACCATTCCGTTGAGATCATTCGTTTCCGTAGCAACAATCAAATTATTCCAGAGAAATCCCTTCAGAACCAATTGACACCTGTCATGAACCAGTGAACACTACTGCAGGCTAACTGATGGTGAACCTGTGAAAACTGATAGACCTGTCGACACTAAGCAGTGACACACGTATGAAGCATTAAATCTTAACAGATCACTAAAACAACTTACTGTCAGCCTGCTGTAAAACTGGGACATAAACATGAGAGGACCATGTCCACGATCCACATTACAGTCACAGCCATGATCCTCGGGAACCTATGATGCTAAGGCACGAACATGCATTCATTCAGAAGTACTAACATGCATTGACAGGAAACGAGTGGGTACAGATGGAGAGTTGGGGGAACTTACGCTTCCAAATCAAACCCCTTGTAATAATTTGTATATATACAAAAAAAAACAACTAATTTCCAATATGAATCAAAACCCACGACTGAAACGCAAGTACAATAGTTTGACATATGTGGCATTTGGGTATGCAGCCGATTAGCTTAGCTTAGAATAAAAACTGGAGATGGGTAAACAGCCAGCCTGAATCTTTCCAAACTTCTCCTCACTACTCACCAAGTTGTTGATTGGAGAGCCAACACTGATCCGTGCTCGTCGTCTGCCACCATCAAAAAGTACGCCATTCACCGTTGAAATGCTGAAACTAATAATAACTAAACTGGGTTTGTCTCTGCTTTTAAAGCCGGTGCGTGGAATGTTGTGACCTCACAACATTCCGAGTACCACATCTTCAAAGAGATCAAAGCCAAAGCAGCAGATTAAAGAAAAAAAAAAAGATTTCATGCTTAATTGATGATCGATCTTTTATAGATTTAGGCCTCTTTTATTTAGGATATTTATTGTTGTTTTATCGTCAAATTGTTATGGAGAAATAAACCCCGGTTTTATTTCTCCATATCAACCAACTAACTCCATATTATCTCGCTTAATATGCCAATTGCATAATTTAGCGAATTTGCAAGTCCAGTCACTTGTCTGCTACAACCCTCCTCTTGTTCATTTGTTTTCAACTTTTCAATCAGTGGATTGGTGGATTATTATATTACATCTTACGATGTGTGTATTTGTGTATAGTCACATCTGTCGGGGCGCGGTGCCACCGACACGAGAGGAGAGACGCCGGGTCCGAGCCTCTGTTCAGCAGGTTTGCTTTTTAGCCCGGAGCCTCCACTCTTCATGGAACAACTTACAAGTCAATTGTCATTACAATTAGTCCCAAGCAGTTTAATGATGGTAAAAATGAAACATAGGCTGAGGTAAATAATCTGCATTTCCTCTTTTCTGCGCTCCTCTGACCAGATGGCGTCCATAGCGGTGTCTTGGCAACGGTCTGTTCCAGAAATAACAATAAAACACAAACGCATCACATTATGAAAGTGCTTGTGATTGTTTTTGGTTAAAGAGAGGGGGACAGCAGAGCTACTCTGGCAGCTCAGGTGAGCCAGGTGGAGAGCGGAGGCGTCCTTTATTTTCTGCTTTTATTTTTTATAAAGGGCACCATCCTTACAGGTGAAGCCGAAGCACACAGACGTTCCGCTTTTCTGGGTTCTTATTGGATTCAGAATGAACACAATCCCATCTTTAATGATATGTAGGCTATACAGCCTGGTCTACATTCAATAAACTACAGCAGATTAACGTGATCGCGGAGCAGAGAGTCATCATCTGGACTCCGTACCCACGGTCAGTAGGCTATTAGTAGGTAAGAACAACAACAATCAAACAGCAGCAACAACCATTATTCATTGCATTATTACATTTGTGGGAAGTTATTACAACATTGAAAGTTGAAGATTTTCACTTCCCCACAAACGTAATAAATCTCTACAAACGTAACAGTTATTACATTTGTGGGAAATCGCGTGTTACGTTTGTAGCAGGCAGCGGCTGTTACGTTTGTGGAAAATGTTTTACGTTTGCAGGATTATTACATTAAAAGCTGGATATTTTTATAACGTTGGTGGTTTATTACGTTTGTGGGCATTATTACATTGGCGGGTGTTACAGGGATGATGACACATGAATGAGGGAGAGGGAAAGAGAAATAATAGACATGGTTGATTGATCTGATTATCACTGTTTTCCAGACAGTGCTGAATAAAGAAGGCCTGTGAACTTGAAAAAAAAGACATCATCCAAGACTTTTTTTTTTTTTTTTATGCCGGCTGGACCAAAGCGAAAGGGGTTGGTGTTTAACGATGTGATGGGGCCGCTGATCGACTGTCTGGTATTATGGGCTGGTCAGACCAATATTTCAAATAAATAAAAAGTGGCCGACTATCAGCCCAAATAGCACGTCGGCCCACCGGGAAAATGCCCGCTATGCCAGATGGTCAGTCCGTCCCTGGCTAAGACGCTACATTAATGATCCATTAATGTCAGGAAGCACGGAACAAATCACGTCTAAGACGCAATATTTAATTGTCAATTAAAGGACGATTCCGTATTTTACGGGACGGGTGGCAACCCTACCTATAATTGAGCTTGAACAGCCAATTGTGTGGAGAGATTGCTGCCCCATACAAAATAAAACAAATATAGAACAGAAATATGTCAGCTAAGACGCGACATTAATGATCCGTTAATGTCAGGAAGCACCCAACAAGCCATAGCTTCGATGAGCCACAGACGAACGGAGTTCGATTCACCTGATCTAATAAGCAATTGATGAAGCACTGAAAAATCACTTAAAAAACCTTCTCATGGTCATTTTTTTTAAGCCGAATTACTCAACAGAGCCTACTGATTACTTTCCCAGATCGAAAACACGCGGGCCGACGCAGATTTTGGAGAAAAAGCGAGATGACTTTAAATTTGTGGATTTTTGACTGGGGTTCGGCGAGCCCCGCAGCGTCCCGTCGGAGTCCTCACTTCGGGACGAAAGCGACTGCCACACTGTCAAAAACAGTTATATTTCTCCGTAGATTTTACAAATAGATCATAAACTATCACTGAGTTTTAGGCGTGTTTTTCAAATGTGTACTTTTTCCATAATGAGTCTTACCTGGACACCACTTTTCCTCTGACATATGCTTTTTGCTTTCAGTTGGACAATATCCGTGAGGAGTCAGAGAGTGATGCCTTGGAATCTGAATTTTCAAACCAGACTGGATCAGACCCAGAGTACAGCCCAGCTCAGGATGAATCATCGTCTAGTGATGAGGAGTTGAGAATCCTGTGCAAACCATCATCTGAGGAATCATCCGATGATGAAGCTCATGAAGGTCGAGATGGAGATTTGAGAGAAGACGAAGATCAGCTGACAGGCAAGTGCAACATTAAAAAACACAAAAACCCCAGAACTTACATGACTGGATCAGACTCGGTGTACAGCCCATCTCAGGCTGAATCTTCGTCAAGTGAAGCGGATTTGAAAATCCTGGACACACCTTTGTTTGAGGAATCATCCGATGATAAAGACCAGTGCAACATAAGAAAACAAAAAAAACCCAAAACTAACATAAAAAGAAAAAAAAATACGAAAAAATGAACAAAAATAAAGTGAAAACTTTGACTGTAAAAACCTGCACAAAAAGGGAGGATGGCAAAAGATCATGGGACAAAAGGCACTACTGTCTTTACTGTAGAAAGCCACAATCAAAGATAGCAAGGCATTTGGAGAGAAAACACATGGAGATCAAGGATGGAGCATAGGCCTTCAGTTTTCCAGTGAACTCAAAAGACCGAAAGGTTCTTCTGGATCAATTGCGTAATAAAGGGGATTTCAAGTGTGGCAGTGTGGTGGGGTGGTTCGCTGATATTATCCGAGGGTTATAACAGGATAACACCAATTGCAAGCCAGACAACGCCACCTCGGGACTTTCACCCAAGGAGTTTTACCCAATTCTAAGCAATAAGGCAAACACAGGTTCAAACACTACGAGACAGAGACGTGGTTCAAAAGCAAATCAAGATCTATTTATTAATTGTTCAAACAAACCAAAAAAAAAAATAATGCTATTAAACTGGAAGTGTCTGTGGAGGGAAAGAGAAAGGATTAGAAATCGGCAATAAATGCAAGTCCAAGTTATGGAAGAATGTATGAAAATTTATTACAATTTATTCTTTGAATAACTTTACTGAACACACTTCCAGTAAATGATTAAAAAGGGGAGGGGGGGTGAGTGGAAGCTAGCAAGGGGGGAGGCAAACTACCAAAGGAAGTGTCCCAGGAGTGCACTTACCCACCACTCGTGAACTCACAGCAAACAGGTGCAGACTATCGTGTCCCAGTGCCCTGATCACTACAACAACCCGGTGCAGGGAACCACCCAGAGTGCCGAGCCTCCACCGCTAGCCAGCAACCACTGCACTGCAAGGACCAGAAAGAAAACGTTAAAGAAACCATTAAAACTACACTAAACCAGCTGGTTCAGGCTAAAAGACAATTTTAATAACAATTTCACTAAAAGGTCATAATTAAAAGACATAAAAAAAACAAAACGAAGCAGCTAAAACAGTACAAAACAGCAGCCGATTGTGTCTGCAATACAAAGAAAATGAGTGAGTTCTAACACTAATCAACATGTAATTACTGTCAAACATTTCTGGCCAACTGTGATCATTCATACCTGTCAAGTGTCTTTAACGCTATGGTTCCCCACACTTGAAAAGGAAGGACTGGATGTGCGACAGGATTTCACTCATTTTCTTCTTTATTTTTTATTTAAGTAGTGAAGAGGAGGCAAGGTGAAAAACCTTTAAAAAACAAACAAATATAAATACATATATTCTACAACTGAGTAAAGTAAGCATGTTTTATATCAATATAATCATTAATTAAACACAAACTTAATCAGGTTTTAAGTAAACAGAAATTTAGCCCTACATTTTTAAACAATGTTTTAAATTAACTCATTTTAGCCAAATTATTTTATATGGATTTTACACAAATTAAACAGATTTTACTTTGTTATTTTTTAACAGTTTTCTTCCCGTGAATTCAAATAAACAGGTAATCAAAAATAACACAAATTGCACTTAAGCTGCATTTTTTCTTTTACTCACACAAATAATAATAATACTAACTTAATCAAGCAGGCAGTACAATTTACACGTTCTCAGCAGCAGTGTCCGACAATTCAAACGTGTCTTCAGCAGCGCAGTCAAAACACACTGAAGAGTCCAGTGAGATGTGTGAGCTCACCGGCAGCCTCTTTTTTTTCTTCCAGTCCCTTTCCCATGCGTTTCTCATCCGTAGGTTCCTTCTTTGTCCTTGTTTTCCTGCTGCTGCTGAGCCGTTTGGTTTGCCACTGATACTGCTCAAGTTCCTGGCGCGTGCTGCTGATTACCTCAATTGTTCTCACCTGTTGAGGGGCGGCATGGAGGTGCGCGCACAGCGTGCGCCCGCCGACACGTTTGCTCTGCTGTCCACTGCCGTCAGGTGCAGTGCGCACAGCCACACCTCCAGGCAGATCGCCGCAACATTTATTTTGCTTCCCTTGCCTGCTTTTCCGAACTGATCAAGCACTTTTGGCTTAAAGCCGAATGGTTTCAGTTATTTTCTTTATACAAAGTGAACATTTTTTGTGGCTTTGATGGTCTTAAATATGAGGATTTGCTGTGTTTCATTGTCATTTAAGGTTGTTAATATAAATGTTAGCTAACAGAAGCACTTTGGGCTTTAAGCCTGATGATTTGATTGTTTTTTTAAACAAAATGTCCAGTGTTTGTTGGTTTCATATGTATGGATTTGCTGTTTTGTGTGTGTGTGTGTGTGTGTGTGTGTGTGTGTGTGTGTGTGTGTGTGTATGTGTGTGTGTGTGTGTGTGTGTGTGTGTGTGTGTGTGTGTGTGTGTGTGTGTGTGTTGTTGTTGTTGTTGTTGTTGTTGTTGTTGTTGTTTGGTGTTAGTGTGAGTTCAGTGTTTTATATTTTCATATACATTCATGTTGTTACAAAAGTTTTGCTTGTTTGTTGTGAGAGTGAGCTTGTGAGTGGGAAAGAGTGTTACTGTGTGTGTGTGTGTGTGTGTGTGTGTGTGTGTGTGTGTGTGTGTGTGTGTGTGTGTGTGTGTGTGTGTGTGTGAGTGAGTTTCTGTTTAGAAAGTTCAGTGTTTCTCTAGTTTTCTTCGTATAAAACTGTTTTTTGTCATGTTTTTGTATTACTGGTTTGTTACAGGTCATATTAAAAACAGTTATGTCAGAAATCATGTGTGCTGTGGAAAATCCATGTAGAATGTTGCATCAGATACGGTCTACCATGAAATGCAACGAGCAGAGTGTAAAGAAGCTGTTATACAATGTAGAAAGCTTGAACAGGTGAAGTATACAACTTTGATAAGATGTTCTTACTAGTAAACCCTGCAAAAAAAAAAAAAAAAAAAATTGAAGAGCCAGAGAAAATGTGGGCTATGTTGACATTCAGGATTTCTGGATGTCCAATAATTGTCTAAAACGTATTGCAATGAGTAAATAACAATGTCCAAGACGCAATAATGTTCATTGTGACGCCTTCAATGAGGTCTTCATGATATTAAACAATTTTGTTTGAAAACTTAGTTTAGTGACGCCTGTAACCTTTATGACATCCTGAAAACGTATTTTAATGATGTCTATATAACATTGAAAGTAAAACGTCTTTTCAACGTCTAGCTCACACAGAGAGCAGAGATAGGAGAGCATGATTCAGTCAATACGTAAACTACTGAAGCCTGTCTACGTCACAGTCGATTATTTGCGCACGAGGAGCTCTGAGCTCACGCAGAAACCTGAAATTTGACTTCAAAGTGTTCCTCGATACCGGTCGGTGAATCTTCTTTCATACATGTACACAGACAGTCAATCTGCTTGTATGTGAACGTGCAGGATAGCAGACCTCCACCTGCCCAGCAAGATCACGGGACTCTGCCGTTCACCTCAGGCGCACGAGGACATCGTTTGCATGAAACTGTGTCCAGGTAAGACTCATTATGGAAAAAGTACACATTTGAATAACACGCCTAAAGCTCAGTGATAGTTTATGATCTATTTGTAAAATCTACGGAGAAATATAACTGTTTTTGACAGTGTGGCAGTCGCTTTCGTCCCGAAGTGAGGACTCCGACGGGACGCTGCGGGGCTCGCCGAACCGCAGTCAAAAATCCACAAATTTAAAGTCATCTCGCTTTTTCTCCAAAATCTGCGTCGGTCCGCGTGTTTTCGATCTGGGAAAGTAATCAGTAGGCTCTGTTGAGTAATTCGGCTTAAAAAATGACCATGAGAAGGTTTTTAAAGTGTTTTTTCAGTGCTTCATCAATTGCTTATTAGATCAGGTGAATGGAACTCCGTTCGTCTGTGGCTCATCGAAGCTATGGCTTGTTGGGTGCTTCCTGACATTAACGGATCATTAATGTCGCGTCTTAGCCAGGGACGGACTGACCATCTGGCATAGCGGGCATTTTCCCGGTGGGCCGACGTGCTATTTGGGCCGATAGTCGGCCACTTTTTATTTATTTGAAATATTGGTCTGACCAGCCCATAATACCAGACAGTCGATCAGCGGCCCCATCACATCGTTAAACACCAACCCCTTTCGCTTTGGTCCAGCCGGCATAAAAAAAAAAAAAGTCTTGGATGATGTCTTTTTTTTTCAAGTTCACAGGCCTTCTTTATTCAGCACTGTCTGGAAAACAGTGATAATCAGATCAATCAACCATGTCTATTATTTCTCTTTCCCTCTCCCTCATTCATGTGTCATCATCCCTGTAACACCCGCCAATGTAATAATGCCCACAAACGTAATAAACCACCAACGTTATAAAAATATGCAGCTTTTAATGTAATAATCCTGCAAACGAAAAACATTTTCCACAAACGTAACAGCCGCTGCCTGCTACAAACGTAACACGCGATTTCCCACAAATGTAATAACTGTTACGTTTGTAGAGATTTATTACGTTTGTGGGGAAGTGAAAATCTTCAACTTTCAATGTTGTAATAACTTCCCACAAATGTAATAATGCAATGAATAATGGTTGTTGCTGCTGTTTGATTGTTGTTGTTCTTACCTACTAATAGCCTACTGACCGTGGGTACGGAGTCCAGATGATGACTCTCGGCTCCGCGATCAGCCTATGTTTCATTTTTACCATCATTAAACTGCTTGGGACTAATTGTAATGACAATTGACTTGTAAGTTGTTCCATGAAGAGTGGAGGCTCCGGGCTAAAAAGCAAACCTGCTGAACAGAGGCTCGGACCCGGCGTCTCTCCTCTCGTGTCGGTGGCACCGCGCCCCGACAGATGTGACTATACACAAATACACACATCGTAAAATGTAATATAATAATCCACCAATCCACTGATTGAAAAGTTGAAAACAGATGAACAAGAGGAGGGTTGTAGCAGAGAAGTGACTGGACTTGCAAATTCGCTAAATTATGCAATTGGCATATTAAGCGAGATAATATGGAGTTAGTTGGTTGATATGGAGAAATAAAACCGGGGTTTATTTCTCCATAACAATTTGACGATAAAACAACAATAAATATCCTAAATAAAATAGGCCTAAATCTATAAAAGATCGATCATCAATTAAGCATGAAATCTTTTTTTTTTCTTTAATCTGCTGCTTTGGCTTTGATCTCTTTGAAGATGTGGTACTCGGAATGTTGTGAGGTCACAACATTCCATGCACCGGCTTTAAAAGCAGAGACAAACCCAGTTTAGTTATTATTAGTTTCAGCATTTCAACGGTGAATGGTGTACTTTTTGATGGTGGCAGACGACGAGCACGGATCAGTGTTGGGTCTCCAATCAACAACTTGGTGAGTAGTGAGGAGAAGTTTGGAAAGATTCAGGCTGGCTGTTTACCCATCTCCAGTTTTTATGCTAAGCTAAGCTAACGATTAGTCATGACTACGTCGACTATCAAAATCGTTGACGACTAATTTAGTAGTCGACGCGTCGTTTATTTTTTGAAGCTTTGTTTTTCACGCAAAACTGCCGCTGTACCTTCCGCTGCCTTGTCTGCCTGTCTGTCCTTGATGCACATGCGCAGTAATGGTAATTGGCGTCAGCCTTCATGTTACCGGAAGTTATGCCAGACCAGTATCATGTCTACTCGGCAACGAAGCTCTAAAGTTTGGGAGCATTCACAAAACAAAAGACAAGCATGTGCAATGCGAAATCTGCAAGGCAAGAGGGACAGTCGTCTCGTTAAGCTAACTGGCTAGTTAGCCACTAACATTAACGTAAACACTGAGCTACTTACTTATACTGATAGATGTAAACGTTAACACTAACGACGACGATTTAATTAGCCTTACCACACATATGTGTTTGCTGTAATGTTATAACGGTGATGTCGTGTTTGAATAGGAAATGTGGTAACGCTAATTTTCTATCGCTACGTTACAGTGCTGAAAAAGTCGTCAATGGACGACTTTATTACCAAGCCAGTAACATGCGCACCTCAGCAAGCACGTCCTGACTAGTGGACCGCTAGTAATGCATTACCTGGATTATTACCTGGATTATTGTACATCTGCTTGCCTTTTTTTATGTTGAGCAAATCTTAGTTGTGGAATTTAAATGGAGAACAAAAAGCTGGAGTACGTACACAGAGTAAGAGTCAGGCGGATATGTTTGGTCAGCTGACAGTGAACTTCATGGTTATAACTGTTATCCTGGAGATATCAGGTAGGAAAACATTTCCCTGTTATTTTCTGGAAATTAATAACCTAACGCAATGTTTGTGTTCATTCTCTAACTCAGAATGATGATGTTTTCAAACTGTTAGGCTAGCTAACTGTTAAGTAAATTAGCTAATGTTACAGGTAACAACGTTAACTAGCTTGTTGTCATGAATCATGGCGTTAATATCTTGAATGTGGTTTAGACGGAGGTAAAACTGCGATCAAGCCAGCCGCCTCTCGCGTATCCGTGGTCAAACCAGCCGCCGCTGTATTTCAAGTGCGCATAAAGTTTACGGTGAAAGCAACCGCCACCAATCTTTACTTCCGGATTTCAAAATAAAGCATCTGTCTTTCTCTCTGTGTGTCTGTGTTGTGCAGGCTTCAATGTGTTGAATGTCATATTGAAATGATTTTTTAAAAGTTAAAAAAAAAAAAAAAATTATACCATAAGTAGCTAAAGAGGTGTTACTGGATAATGTACTTCATATGTTACTTGCACAAATATTATCAGCTACTGTTACATTGTACTTTTCTAATAATTTACTCTCAAAATCCCATAAGGATCGTGAAATATTTGCATTTTCGTCTAATTTTGAAGTTGTATGAAATCACTCTCTTCCATAAGTAGTTCACCAAACTTGTACCGTTGGACTTAGTACTCCCTAGACTACTTGCACAAATAGTATCAAACACTTTTACTGTGTACTTTTCCAGTAATTCACTCTCAGATCCACTTATGGATCGCAATAATTCACATTTTCGTCTAATTTTGAAATGGAATGAAATCATTTTCTTCCATAAGTAGTTCACCAAACCAATACTGCTGAACTTAGTACTTCCTATACTACTTGCACAAATAATATGAAGTACTTTTACTGTGTATTTTTCCAGTAATTCAATCTCAAATTCCCTTACAGATCGCAATAATTCGCATTTTCCTCTCATTTTGATCTGTAATAAAATCACTTTCGTCCATAAGTAGTTCACCAAACATGTACTGTTGGACTAAGTACTCCCTATACTACTTGCACAAATAGTATCAAACACTTTTACCGCGTACTTTTCCAGTAATTCACTCTCAAATTCACTTACGTATTGCAATAATTCGCATTTTCCTCTAATTTTGACATGGGATAAAATCAGTTTCTTCCATAAGTAGTTCTCCAAACCTATACTGCTGGACTAAGTACTTCCTATACTACTTGCACAAATAGTATCAAACACTTTTACGGTGTACTTTTCCAGTAATTCACTCTCAAAGTCACTTATGGATCGCAATAATTTGCATCTTCATCTAATTTTGAAGTGGAATGAAATCACTTTCTTCCATAAGTAGTTCACCAAACCGGTACTGCTGCACTTACTACGTCCTATACTACTTCCGCAAATACTATCAAGTAATTTAATGTGTACTTTTCCAGTAATTCACTCTCAAAATCCATTACGGACAGTAATAAAACCCATTTTCGTCTAAATTTTAAGTGGGATAAAATCAATTTCTTAAATAAGAAGTTTATCAAACTTCTCCTCCTGGACTTAGTACTTCAATTCAATTCAATTCAATTCAATTCAATTCAATTCCATATTCCTTTATTAGTCCCACGAGGGGAAATTCCAATATACACCAGCATCAATAAAGTGTAAAAAGTATTAGAACAAGTCCAATACAAATTCAAAACAAGTATATACTTACTTGGAGCAGCTTCTGTTGTACAGCCTGATGGCTGCAGGAAGGAATGACCTGCGACGCTCCTTCACACACTTTGGATGTAGCATCCTGTCACTGATGGAGCTCCTCAGTGCAGTGAGTGTGTGTTGGAGGGGGTGGGAGTCATTGTCTGTCATGGAGGACAGCTTGGCTGTCATCCTCCTCTCCCTAACCCTAACCCTTCCCTGACTACTTGTATAAGTACTATGAAGTACTTCTATTGTGTACTTTTCCAGTAATTCACTCTCAAATTCCTTTAAAGATAGCAGTAAGAGCCATTTTCGTCCAACTTGTAAGTGAAATAAAATTAATTTATTCTATAAGTAGTCCACCAAGCCTGTAGTGTTGGACTTATTACTTCATCACCTACTTGCACTAATAATATGTGTATTACTACTACTTACTACTATACTACTGTGTAGTTTTTCAGTAATTCACCATCAAAGTGCCTTACAGATAGCAATAAGAGCCCTTTTCCTCTACATTTAACAGGTAATAATGAAATGCTCGTCAATTTATTACCATGTATTTATTCTTCCAGTTTGACTGTACTCCTTTTGTTTATTTTAGTGTGGCTGGCTTATTTTTTTGTATTTCATGCACCAAGGTTTGAGAGAAACGCAATTGCAATTCTCTGTTTGTCCAGTACATGTTGCAGAATTGATAATAAAGCAGACTTTAACTTTGATATTAACACAGGGTGCAGTAGACTCACCTTCCACATCAGTTGCAGTGGGTCCTCCAGAGCAGGTAGGGTAATTTCCGATCTTCCCATTGCAATAATGAACTGTGATTGCCACATACTGTAATCTTCTGCTCCTTTGTCAAGAAGTACTAAATCCAGCAGTACATATTTGGTGAACTACTTATGGGAGAAAGTGATTTTATTCCATTGTAAAGTTATACAAAAAGGCTCTTATTGCTATCTGTAAGGCACTTTGATGGTGAATTACTGGAAAACTATACAGTAAAAGTACTTGATAGTATTTGAGGAAGTAGTATAGGACGTAGCAAGTTGAGTAGTACTGGTTTGATGAACTACTTATGGAAGAAAGTGATTTCATTCCACTTCAAATTTAGATGAAAATGGCATTTATTGCTGTCCATAATGAACTTTAAGAGTGAATTACTGGAAAACTACACAGTAGAAGTACTTCATATTATTTGTGCAAGTAGTCTAGGGAGTATTAAGTCCAACAGTACATGTTTGGTGAACTACTTATGGAAGAAAGTGATTTCATCCCACTTCAAAATTAGACGAAAATGGCTTTTATTGCTGTCTGTAATGGACTTTGAGAGTGAATTACTGGAAAAGTACACAGTAGAAGTACATGATAGTATTTGATGAAGTAGTATCGGAGGTACTAAGTAGAGCAGTCCAGGTTAGATGAACTACTTATGGAAGAAACTGATTTTATCCCACTTCAAAAGTAGACAAAAATGCAAATTATTGCGATGCCTTATGGGATTTTGAGAGTAAATTATTAGAAAAGTACAATGTAACAGTAGCTTATAATATTTGTGCAAGTAACATATGAAGTACATTATTCAGTAACACTTCTTTAGCTACTTATGGTATAATTTTTTTTTTTTTTTTAACTTTTAAAAAATCATTTCAATATGACATTCAACACATTGAAGCCTGCACAACATAGACACACAAAGAGAAAGACAGATGCTTTATTTTGAAATCCGGAAGTAAAGATTGGTGGCGGTTGCTTTCACCGTAAACTTGAGAGTAAATGCGCACTTGAAATGAAGCGGTGGCTGGTTTGACCACGGATACGCGAGAGGCTGCTGGCTTGACCGCCGTGGAGGAAAACGTGTTTACAGGCAGCCAGTCTTTGTTATATCATTAACGTTATGTTACTGACATTGGTTGTTGCTGAGTTAACCTCATTTACTGCACACGTATAATGTAACGTTGCTATTGATATTTATGCATTATTGATATGAGCAGCAAAGCACACGTAACATAATTTAGCGTTACAGTTGACATAACGTTACTTTGCAGTGCTGTAAACCGTTAGCTTGTGTCCACACCTAAGGGCAATCCAAGAGTAACCAGTTAACCTAATGAACATGTTTTTGGTCTGTGGGAGGAAGCCAAAGTGCCCGGAGATCGATTAGTGGGAATGATTATTTTTACATCATAATGATATGACATTTGTTGGAAAGTTAGATCTCTACACGTTTTAGCATCCACGTCAAAGAGCAGGGCCTCGCATTTGGAGTTCGCACAGGGCCTCGCACCCCCCCTGCGACGGCGCTGCACATATTGATTGTAGACAGATCATGAGACTTGGCCTCCAACCATGTTTTGTTATGACTGAATCCAGTTACTGTTGTTTGTCTTTCAGGTACCATGAAATCTTTTTTTTTTTTTTTCTTTAATCTGCTGCTTTGGCTTTGATCTCTTTGAAGATGTGGTACTCGGAATGTTGTGAGGTCACAACATTCCACACACCGGCTTTAAAAGCAGAGACAAACCCAGTTTAGTTATTATTAGTTTCAGCATTCCCGGGTCAGGCGGGGCCTTTCTGTGTGAAGTTTGCATGTTCTTCCCGTGCATGCGTGGGTTCTCTCCGGGTACTCCGGCTTCCTCCCACAGACCAAAAACATGCTCATTAGGTTAATTGATGACTCTAAATTGTCCGTAGGTGTGAGTGTGAGTGTGAATGTGTGTTTGTCCTTACATGTGGCCCTGCAATCAGCTGGCGACCGGTTCAGGGTGTACCCCGCCTCTCGCCCATTGTAGCTGTGATAGGCTCCAGCCCCCCACAACCCCGAAAGGGATAGGCGGTGTAGATAATGGATGGATGGATGGATAGTTTCAGCATTTAAACGGTCAATCAAGAGCAGGTCCAGAGTTAATCACCTGCAGGCAATGCTGACGGCTGACGTGCTGACATGCTGAGGTAAGCGTATCATCTCACTTCCTGTTTCTGGTTGCTGCCTTAGGAGTAGCGTGCGTTCATCGCTCTTGTTCCTCTGAGTGCAATTTGCTCTGTGTTTTGTTACAGCGGCCTTTTATCCGCGCTCTAAAGTAACATTAGTTCTGCTCAAGCACCCATAAGTCTGTTTATTTAGCGACCGTCAATTATATTTGTCTACGCGCTTGTCTGCTCTGCTAGCTACACCAGCTTAGCCTAGCAGCTAGCGATGGCTTCTCTCTGTCCCTCTCCAGCTCTCTCCTGCGTGGTGTGTGTGTATAGCTACTCGTCAGCCTCGTTTAGTGATACTGGTACGTGTAATAAATGTAGTTTATTTGGTGAGTTGGAGGTGAGTCTTAGTGAATTGGAAGCTCGGCCCCGCACCATGGAAACCAAACCATTAGCTGTAGTTAGCCAGGCCCCCGTAGCCGGTGCGGACCGACCAAGTGCAGGTCCGGCTAGCCCTCCCTCGACTGCTCCCGAGCAGCCGGGAAATCAGGGAGGCTGGGTGACTGTTCGAAGGAAGTATAGTCCCAAGCTGAAGCCCACGGGTCACCACCAACCGCTTCATGTTTCTAACAGGTTCTCCCCACTCTGCGACACACCCGCTGAGAAACCAACTCTGATTATTGGCAGCTCCATTTTGAGAAATGTGAAGTTAGCGACACCAGCGACCATAGTCAAATGCCTGCCGGGGGCCAGAGCGGGCGACTTCGAATCAAATTTAAAACTGCTGGCTAAGGATAAGCGTAAATACAGTAAGATTGTTATTCACGTCGGCGGTAATGACACCCGGTTACGCCAATCGGAGGTCACTAAAATTAATGTGGAATCGGTGTGTACATATGCTAAAACGATGTCGGACTGTTTTCTCTGGACCCCTGCCAAATCTGAGCAGTCATGATATGTTTAGCTGCATGTCATCATTCAATCGCTGGCTGTCGAGGTGGTGTCCAGCAAACGGTGTGGGCTTCATTGATAATTGGCAGACTTTCTGGGGAAGACCTGGTCTGATTAGGAGAGACGGCATCCATCCCACTTTGGAGGGAGCAACTCTCATCTCTAGAAATCTGACCAATTTTATTTATGAACCTAACCCCTGACAACTCAGAGTTGAGACCAGGAGGCAGAGCTGCAGTCCTACATGCTTCTCTGCGCCTCCATTAGAGCAGTCACCCACCCAACACTCCATAGAGACTGTGTCTGCCCCCCGACCACATAAACTAAGTAAACCAAAAATACAGAGAAGAGGAGTTAAACATAAGAATCTAATTAAAATTAAAACAACCACTGCAATAGTACAAGATAGGAGAATTAAATGTGGACTCCTTAACATCAGATCTCTGTCTTCTAAAGCTGTTCTAGTAAATGAGTTAATATCAGACCATAATATTGATTTATTTTGTCTGACTGAAACCTGGCTGTGTCCTGAAGAGTATGTGAGCCTAAATGAAGCTACTCCTCCGAGCCATATTAATACCCACATTCCTCGAGGCAGCGGCAGAGGAGGTGGAGTTGCAGCCATTTTTGACTCAAGCCTTTTGATCAACCCTAAACCTAAACTCGACTATAATTCATTTGAAAGCCTTGTTCTCACTCTTTCTCATGAGAAATGGAAAACAGTGCAGCCAGTTTTATTTGTTATAGTATACCGCTCTCCTGGTCCTTACTCTGAATTTATGGCTGAGTTCTTGGAGTTTCTATCAGGTTTAGTCCTTAAAGCAGATAAAGTAATTATTGTAGGTGACTTTAATGTACATGTCGACGTTGATAATGACAGCCTTAGCACTGCGTTTATCTCAGTATTAGACTCAGTTGGCTTCCATCAGAATGTACATGAACCGACTCACTGTTTTAACCACACCCTCGACCTTGTTCTGACATATGGCATTGAAATCGAAGACTTAATAGTCTCCTCACAGAATCCTCTTTTATCGGACCATCATTTAATAACTTTTGAATTCATATTACCAGACTACCAGCCAGTAGGCAAAAATTCTTATACCAGACTCCTGACTAATAGTGCTGTAGCTAAATTTAAGGATATGATCCCATCAGTATTTAATTCAATGCTATGTCTCAATACAACAGAGGAGTCTTATGCTAACGTTAGTCCCTCCCAGGTTGACTACCTGGTTGATCGTGCTACAGGTTCATTGCATATGACACTTGACTCTGTTGCTCCCCTAAAAAAGAAGAAAATTAAACAGAGGAGGTTAGCTCCATGGTATACTCCTCAAACCCGCAAATTAAAGCAAACTTCACAGAAAATATAAAGGAAATGGCGTTCTACAAATTTGGAAGAATTTCGGCTTGCCTGGCTAGACAGTCTTAAAATATACAGGAAAGCCGTCCGCAGTGCCAGGGCAGCCTATTACTCTGCAATAATAGAGGAAAATAAGAACAATCCCAGGTTTCTCTTCAGCACTGTAGCCAGGCTGACAGAGAGCCATAATTCTGTTGAACCATGTATTCCTTTAGCTCTGAACAGTAATGACTTCATGAGCTTCTTTAATGATAAAATTCTAACTATTAGAGACAGAATTCATCTGCTCCTGCCGTCAACAGGTACTGTTTTGTCTTCAAACACAGAAACCGTAGAAACTGTTACTCAGTAAAATCAGCAAAATCATCAACCTGTATTTTAGATCCTATCCCGACTAAGCTGTTTAAAGAAGTATTACCTCTAATTGACTCTTCAGTATTAGACATGATCAATCTGTCTTTATCAACAGGCTACGTACCACAGTCCTTTAAAGTAGCTGTGATAAAACCGCTACTTAAAAAGCCAACTCTTGATCCAGGGGTTTTAGCCAACTATAGAGCGATATCCAACCTTCCCTTTCTCTCAAAAACTCTTGAGAAAGCAGTTGCCAATCAGCTGTGCGACTTTCTAAACAACAATAGTTTGAGTATTTCCGGTCAGGATTTAGAGTACATCATAGCACAGAGACAGCACTGGTTAAAGTTACAAATGAGCTTCGAATTGCATCTGATAAAGGATTTGTCTCTGTACTAGTCTTATTGGATCTTAGTGCTGCATTTGACACCATTGACCATGGCATCCTATTGCAGACACTGGAACACCTCATTGGCATTAAGGGAACTGCGCTAAGCTGGTTTAAATCCTACTTGTCAGGTCGCTCTCAGTTTGTACGTGTTAATGACGACACCTCTGTGCTCACTAAAGTCAGCTATGGAGTTCTGCAGGGTTCTGTGCTTGGACCAATTCTATTCACCTTATATATGCTTCCTTTAGGTAAGATTATCAGGAAGCACTCAATAAATTTTCATTGCTATGCAGATGATACCCAGCTATATTAATCAATGAAGCCGGAAGAAACCAGTCAGTTAACTAGACTACAAGCATGTCTTCATGACATAAAGACCTGGATGACCTGCAATTTTTTGATGCTAAACTCAGACAAAACTGAAGTTATAGTAGTAGGCCCTAAACATCTTAGAAAGTCACTTTCTGATGACATAGCAGTTATGGATGGCATCGCGCTGGCCTCCAGCACCACTGTAAAGAATCTGGGAGTTATCTTTGACCAAGACATGTCCTTTCACTCCCATGTAAAACAAATTTCAAGGACAGCCTTTTTTCACCTATGTAACATCACAAAAATCAGGCGTATTTTGTCTGAAAATGATACAGAAAAACTAGTCCATGCATTCGTAACTTATCAGGCTGCCCAAATTCGTTGCAGAACATTCTCCAGTTGCTCCAGAACGCTGCAGCACGTGTTCTGACAAAAACCAGGAAGCGAGATCATATTTCTCCAATACTCGCCACTTTGCACTGGCTCCCTGTAAAGTTTAGAATAGAGTTTAAAATTCTCCTCCTTACTTACAAAGCCATAAATGGCCAGGCACCTTCTTATCTTAAAGAGCTCATAGTACCTTATTGCCCCACTTGAACACTGCGTTCCCAGAATGCAGGTCTACTTATGGTTCCTAAAGTCTCAAAAAGCAGAACAGGAGTCAGAGCATTTAGCTATCAAGCTCCTCTCCTGTGGAACCATCTTCCAGTCTTTGTCCGGGAGGCAGACACTGTCTCTACATTTAAGAGTAGGCTTAAAACTTTCCTTTTTGATAAAGCTTATAGTTAGGGCTGGCTCAGGCTTGTCCTGGACCAGCCCCTAGTTATGCTGCTATAGGATTAGACTGTCGGGGGACCTCCAAAGATACACCGAGCTCCTCTGTCCTTCTGTCCCTCTCCATCTGCACGCTTTCATGTCCTACCACGGCGTGTTACTAACTTAGCTCCTGTCCCGGAGTCTCTGTGCTTTGTCGTCTTGCAGGTTCCCATGGACAGTGGCTGAATCTGGATTGTGGATTGCAGCTGCGTCTCCTGCCTTGGCCCTGCCTGACCTCCACTGCAACTGCTACTACTGTTATTACATCCACTGTCACTGTTACTGTGACTGCATGTCTGTCTCTCTGTCTCTGTCTGTCTCTCTCTCTCTCTCTCTATTGCATTTCTGTCTGTCTGTCTGTCTGTCTGTCTGTCTGTCTGTCTCTCTCTGTCTGTCTGTCTGTCTCACTCTCCCTCTCTTGCTCTCCCTCTCTCACCCAACCGGTCAAGGCAGATGGCCGCCCACCCAGAGTCTGGTTCTGCCCGAGGTTTCTGCCTGTTAAAAGGAAGTTTTTCCTCGCCAATGTCGCCAAGTGCTTGCTCATGAGGGAATTGTTGGTTTTCTGTCGATAAAAGAGCTTGGTCTGTACCAGCTCTACATGGAAAGTGTCCTGAGACAACTTCTGTCGTGATTTGGCGCTATACAAATAAATTGAATTGAATTGAAATTGAAGTTAAAGTTAAACCCCATCCACTTTATTGTTGTACTTTGAGTCAAAATGAAAGGTTGTACAACGATTCATTGGAGGAGGAAAACGACAAAATTAAACTTAAAACTTAAACATCCTACAGTCTCACTGAACTTCACTGCTGTCACAGTCCACATCAAGAAGGTGCTTGCCAATGCTCAATGTCACTTGAATGCAATGAATGAATCATTTACATTTTTTTTTTTTTCACAACACATCGTATTGAAGAAACTGTATGGAGTTGCTGAAAACGAGTCCGAGCACTCTGATCGTGGGGCTGAAGTCTGAAGGTGGCAGTCCAAAATTTAAGGGAGCCAAACCAGGCCTGAGCCCTCTCCACCAAAAAAACTTCTGACTCACTCCATAGTCAAATAAGAGTTCCTCGTTCACGTCAATGTTCCTGGTTGCCAGGAAAAGGATGACGTCTCTCTCCTCCCCATCTGTCACCACAGTGAACAACCTTGGTCTTAGGTTGGCTTCTGCTCTGGAGTGGTTTATTAGCCGGCCAACAGTCTGCTGTCTAGGGTGGCACTCACAAGATCCTGAATGTGCGTCGATGCACATGGGCTGCCCTCTTTTGTCTCTATAAAACAACATGTACCCAGTCTCCTCCTCACTGGTGTTCTTGTGGATTTCCTTGCCCTCTTTGGCTGTGGTGACCCGCCCGTGGTAGTCACAGACCACCTCACCAGTCTGGAACCTCCGGGTCGTGATGACACCCTTGCCCTTCCCTTCAATGGCGTTGACTAGAAGCCCTCTCCACTTCTGCGATCTCGTCAACTTCTGGATCTGATTAGAGTCCATGACCGTGTCCTCAGCTCCGGAGGGCTTCCAGTCTCTGATGATACTGGCAGCGGCAGGGATGTTGCTCTTCCATCCCTGCTTTGCAATCCAGGCGCTGATTCTGTTTTCAGTCGGGAGACGACGGCAGAAGTATGCCGTCAAGAAGATAGGACAATGTTAGTCAAGAAGACTAAACTTGACAACAGGTACATAGCACATGCACATGTACATAGCATTGTTACTTGGGAAAACATGCCATTAAACTCACCAAGAACATGCTGCTTGTGCAGTCTCATCTGTGCCTTCAGCCAGCGCTCGTACAAGCCCGCTGACAGTCAGGGGATGCCGCGTCGCGCTCAGTCTTGCTCGGCACATCCCCATCCAGAGTCACCGGGTGATTTTCCAGCAGTCTGTCAAACGCTGCTTGGACATCCATCTGCACGTTTCCAATGGCGCGAGCAGTGCCACGGACACGACCAGCACCACCACTGGTACCCTCTTCAGCAGACTCAGCACTACAACGACAAAAAAAAAAAGAATGAAAGTTATTATAAGAAGGGTTTAAGATTTGATGTTTGCAAATTGATGATTGTATTAATTGTGTTGACAAATGTGAAACATGCTTACCTTGAGTCACCAGCTAGCTTAGCTAGCAACTGACTGGCCCTCACAACATTGTCCACCTGCTTCATGCGGTAGTGTCTCTCGGTCGTCGCGGTGGAGTGTGTCGGGTAGTCAGCCACCAGAGACTTGTCTGAGTCGGTCAGAGTCTTGGTGGTCGTCTCAAAGACTCGCCGTGCCACTTGACTGGTCACTGGCTCAATCTTGTATCTAAAATGAGAGTTTAAACATTAAAACATTTTTAAAGGCTTCTCACTGGAGTACCAGGGGCATATTGGAGGTGAAATGGATCATGGTGATTTGCTTACTTGGAGTGCAGCCGGCTCAGGTCATTGGAAGAGTTGTAGATGGGCTTCCCTGTGGAGGAGATGAAAAACCTTTCCTGGTCCTCTGCGTCATCCCTCTTGTGCTTCTTGGAGTGCAGGAGTTGTGGCTGCAGCCTGGTGTAGTACGTGTCAAACCACTGTTGCCAGAGGAAAAATATGATTGAACAAACATGAACAAATGCATGATTCACAGCTGATGAACGAAAGCTGAGTCTCTCAGCAAAAAGGTGATTCTCCCCAAATGAGGAAGGCTGTGTGTGGCTACTTGTAAAATAAAATAAGCCATTTCTAATGTAGTTACAATGAATTAAACACATTCCTGGACATGCTTTGAACTTGAATTTGAACTTACAAACTCCTCTTCCTGTGACAGGGCAAACGTGGCCACTTGCTGTGCTGCAGTCTTGTGCACTCCAATGACTGCGTTGCCTCACAACCCACTCCTGGACCTGCACAAAACAAGGATATCATATCGATTAGTAAGGGTAATGGCAAAAATGTCAAGACAAAAAGGGCACAATAATACTCACAGTCATGCGCTCCACCACACCTGGTCGCTGGAGGTGTCTCAAAATCACCACTGCCTGCAGATAGTACACCACCAAGCAGCACTCATTCAACTCCAGGGCCTCGTCCTTCTCCTCAAAGACCTTCCCCATAACTGCCAAGAAGTCCTTCTTTGCAGCCCTCAGCACAGCCAAGCAGTCATTCGGTGTCAGCTGCTGTTTCTCAGTCAACAGGCCGTGTCTGTGAGGAAACAAGATAAAATGCATTAACAAATCATGACATTATTTGCCACATTGCTCACTTATCTGTACTGTAATCTAGTTAACTGCGTGCAAACAACTAAAATTCAGCCTCTTACCTGTGATGCATTGCACCTCATGGCAACATGAGAAAGGGGAAATGTTCAGTACAGTCCACGTGCATGTGGACTTACTTAACAACCTTACCCATGATGATGCACCAGCCTGGCGCTATACGAATAAAACTGAATTGAATTGAATTGAATTCATTAATGTAATGCCTACTTTGGAATGTTCGTTTCACTTTGAAAAATGCAATGATTGACAAATCTACAACGGAATGTTCGTTGAACTTTCTAAAATGCAAGTTCGTGCTACTTCAAAAAAAGTAATGATTGATAAATACTAGAATGGAATGTTAGTGAACATTTGAAAGGGCAGTGGTTGAAAATTCTAGGACGGAATGTTCGTCAACATTCATAACACATTGATTGACAATCTACAACAGAATGTTCGTGGCACTACAAAAATAAGGCAATGTTTGAAAATTCGAAAAGAGAATGTTCGTCAACAACATATAGGTCAATGTTTGAAGATTCTAGAATGGAATATTCACCAACATTCTAAAACACAATGTTTGGCAATTCTACAACGGAATGTTTGTGGAACTTCCAAAAAATGCAGTGTTTGATGAACACTAGAATGGAATGTCAGTCAACATTTTAAAAGGCAATGGTTGAAAATTCTACAACGGAATGTTCGTCAACAAAATCGAAGCCAATATATGAAAATTCTATAACGCAATGTTGGTCAACAACGTACAAGGCAATGTTAACCAATTCTAGAATGGAATGTTCACCACTATTCTAAAATGCAATGATTGACAAACCTGCAACGGAATGTTTGTCAACAACATCAAAGGCAATGCTTGAAAATTCTAGAATGGAATGTTATTGAACATTCCGAAACACAATAATTGACATGTCTACTTTGGAATGTTCGTTTCACTGCATAAAATGGAATGATTGATAAATCTACAACGGAATGTTCGTTGAACTTTCTCAAATGCAAGTTCGTGCTACTTCAAAAAAAGTAA
This sequence comes from Chaetodon trifascialis, assembly GCF_039877785.1. Lineage (NCBI taxonomy): Eukaryota > Metazoa > Chordata > Actinopteri > Chaetodontiformes > Chaetodontidae > Chaetodon > Chaetodon trifascialis. The sequence goes on along the minus strand of NW_027255838.1, from coordinate 679,404 downwards.
TGATTGATAAATACTAGAACGGAATGTTAGTGAACATTTGAAAGGGCAGTGGTTGAAAATTCTAGGACGGAATGTTCGTCAACATTCATAACACATTGATTGACAATCTACAACAGAATGTTCGTGGCACTACAAAAATAAGGCAATGTTTGAAAATTCGAAAAGAGAATGTTCGTCAACAACATAAAGGTCAATGTTTGAAGATTCTAGAATGGAATATTCACCAACATTCTAAAACACAATATTTGGCAATTCTACAATGGAATGTTTGTGAACATTCTAAAATGCAATGATTGGCAAATCTACAACGGAATGTTTGTGGAACTTCCAAAAAATGCAATGTTTGATGAACACTAGAATGGAATGTCAGTGAAAAATTTAAAAGGCAACGGTTGAAAATTCTAGAACGGAATGTTCGTCAACAACATCGAAGCCAATATATGAAAATTCTACAGCGGAATGTTGGTCAACAACGTACAAGGCAATGTTAACCAATTCTAGAATGAAATGTTCACCACTATTCTAAAATGCAATGATTGACAAGCCTGCAACGGAATGTTCGTCAACAACATCAAAGCCAATATATGAAAATTCTATAACGCAATGTTCGTCAACATTCTAAAATGCAACGTTTGCCATTTCTAGAACGGAATGTTCGCCAACAACAGAAAATTCTACAGCGGAATGTTGGTCAACAACGTACAAGGCAATGTTAACCAATTCTAGAATGGAATGTTCACCACTATTCTAAAATGCAATGATTGACAAGCCTGCAACGGAATTTTTGTCAACAACATCAAAGGCAATGCTGGAAAATTCTAGAATGGAATGTTATTGAACATTCCGAAAGACAATAATTGACATGTCTACTTTGGAATGTTCGTTTCACTTTGAAAAATGCAATGATTGACAAATCTACAACGGAATGTTCGTTGAACTTTCTAAAATGCAAGTTCGTGCTACTTCAAAAAAAGTAATGATTGATAAATACTAGAACGGAATGTTAGTGAACATTTGAAAGGGCAGTGGTTGAAAATTCTAGGACGGAATGTTCGTCAACATTCATAACACATTGATTGACAATCTACAACAGAATGTTCGTGGCACTACAAAAATAAGGCAATGTTTGAAAATTCGAAAAGAGAATGTTCGTCAACAACATAAAGGTCAATGTTTGAAGATTCTAGAATGGAATATTCACCAACATTCTAAAACACAATGTTTGGCAATTCTACAACGGAATGTTTGTGGAACTTCCAAAAAATGCAGTGTTTGATGAACACTAGAATGGAATGTCAGTCAACATTTTAAAAGGCAATGGTTGAAAATTCTACAACGGAATGTTCGTCAACAACATCAAAGGCAATATATGAAAATTCTATAACGCAATGTTGGTCAACAACGTACAAGGCAATATTAACCAATTCTAGAATGGAATGTTCACCACTATTCTAAAATGCAATGATTGACAAACCTGCAACGGAATGTTTGTCAACAACATCAAAGGCAATGCTTGAAAATTCTAGAATGGAATGTTATTGAACATTCCGAAAGACAATAATTGACATGTCTACTTTGGAATGTTCGTTTCACTGCATAAAATGGAATGATTGATAAATCTACAACGGAATGTTCGTTGAACTTTCTCAAATGCAAGTTCGTGCTACTTCAAAAAAAGTAATGATTGATAAATACTAGAACGGAATGTTAGTGAACATTTGAAAGGGCAGTGGTTGAAAATTCTAGGACGGAATGTTCGTCAACATTCATAACACATTGATTGACAATCTACAACAGAATGTTCGTGGCACTGCAAAAATAAGGCAATGTTTGAAAATTCGAAAACAGAATGTTCGTCAACAACATAAAGGTCAATGTTTGAAGATTCTAGAATGGAATATTCACCAACATTCTAAAACACAATGTTTGGCAATTCTACAACGGAATGTTTGTGGAATTTCCAAAAAATGCAGTGTTTGATGAACACTAGAATGGAATGTCAGTGAACATTTTAAAAGGCAACGGTTGAAAATTCTAGAACGGAATGTTCGTCAACAACATCGAAGCCAATATATGAAAATTCTACGAAGGAATGTCGGTCAACAACGTACAAGGCAATGTTAACCAATTCTAGAATGGAATGTTCACCACTATTCTAAAATGCAATGATTGACAAGCCTGCAACGGAATGTTCGTCAACAACATCAAAGCCAATATATGAAAATTCTAAAACGCAATGTTCGTCAACATTCTAAAATGCAACGTTTGCCATTTCTAGAACGGAATGTTCGCCAACAACAGAAAATTCTACAGCGGAATGTTGGTCAACAACGTACAAGGCAATGTTAACCAATTCTAGAATGGAATGTTCACCACTATTCTAAAATGCAATGATTGACAAACCTGCAACGGAATGTTTGTCAACAACATCAAAGGCAATGCTGGAAAATTCTAGAATGGAATGTTATTGAACATTCCGAAACACAATAATTGACATGCCTACTTTGGAATGTTCGTTTCACTTTGAAAAATGCAATGATTGACAAATCTACAACGGAATGTTCGTTGAACTTTCTAAAATGCAAGTTCGTGCTACTTCAAAAAAAGTAATGATTGATAAATACTAGAACGGAATGTTAGTGAACATTTGAAAGGGCAGTGGTTGAAAATTCTAGGACGGAATGTTCGTCAACATTCATAACACATTGATTGACAATCTACAACAAAATGTTCGTGGCACTACAAAAATAAGGCAATATTTGAAAATTCGAAAACAGAATGTTCGTCAACAACATAAAGGTCAATGTTTGAAGATTCTAGAATGGAATATTCACCAACATTCTAAAACACAATGTTTGGCAATTCTACAACGGAATGTTTGTGAACATTCTGAAATGCAATGATTGGCAAATCTACAGCTGCAGCTGATTCCATAAGACTTTATGTCCTATTTGACATGCTTAAGCTTAATTGTATTCCCAGGGTATATAAGAGGCCATTTCATGTCATAAGCAGCACTGCGCATGCAAAGGCCTCGAGTGGTTTCCTGCTTACATTCAAGACGTAGCACAACTCAGCAGTTGTCAGCTCTCACATAAAGCCTAAAACAAAAGAATTATGTGAAACCACAAAGGCAGCCACCTTGGCACTGCTGGAAATTGGCATGGGTGAGAGGCAGGTAGCCAAAAAACTGAAGATCTCCAAGACAGCCCTTCATTACACCAAGAAAAAGCAAGCCGAACGTGGTCCTACCAAATTGCTAGCTGGTCGAGGCAGGACACGCCTTTCTACCCCACGAGAGGACCGTGCACTCATCGTCATCGTCAGACCTCCAGGGACCTTCAGAATGAGTGGGCACTGTCGAGAAATGTGACTTGTTCAGCAAAGACAGTTCAAAACTGACTTCTTGAAGCGGGTCTGAAGTCACACAGGACAGGAAGAAGCCCTTCATCAGCGACAGGCAGAGGAAAGTCCAGTTACTCTTTGCTAGGGATCACAAGGATTAGACTGTTGATGATTGGGCTAAAGCTCTCTTCAGTGATGGATCCACTCCAGCCAACTTACTGGTTAGGAGGAAGCCTGGAGAAGCCTACAAACCAGACTGTCTTGCCCCTACATTAAAACATGGGGGTGGATCGGTGATGATCTGGGGTTGTTTCAGTATGGGTGGAACAGGGCAAATGCAATTGTGTGAAGGGCGAATGAACCAGGTCACGAGCAGGGCTACTCTTGAAAACAGTCTTCTTTCATCAGCTGATAAACTCTTTCCTGCCTCGAATGACTGGATTTTCCAACAAAACAATGCCCCTTGCCACACGGCAAGGTCAGTTAAAGCCCAGATGGAGAAAATGGCTAGATATCAGCTCTTAAATTGAACTTTTATTTGTCCATTTGTCCAAACAAATGTACCTTTAGTTGTACCAGGCATTAAAATGAACAAGAAATTGAAGAAAACAAGGGTGGTCTAATAATTTTTTCCATGACTGTAAAAGCACAGCACATCTTTTATTTTACTGCCGCAACCAATTCCAAAAAAAAATCTATTAATAATCAGTCTCTCTCTACTGAGTACCAAACTGATCCATTACTTTTACTAAGCGGTGCCAAGTTACAACATTAGTTTAAGGTCATGACTTCTTTGTGTCATTATGTGTCATTGTGTCACTACAGTATAAGTGTGTATACTATATTTATAGAATAGATAATTCCCTCTGGAAATTGCATTAGCTTCATGCTGTTTCCCCACTGACAGATGCTGACAGACCAACCTGATGAGCTCTGTGCTTTTAAAACTTTTACTCATTTGCAGAGAGAGAAACACAACGCTGCCATTAGGTTAACTTCTCGCGCTGCAACGCCGCTTGTAGTCGGCTGTATCAGCGGAGCAGAGCATGATAGGAGCAGATGGGAAGATGAGCAGTGTCATTTGTCAATTTAGCATTAAATGTACAGTGTAGGTTACAGTTTGTCAGCAAATAAAATCTGGAAGGTTAACACCTCCATTGTTCATGTGTGTTTAATGTCTGGGGAGTTTAACACGCTGTTGCTATGACGACTAGAGAAGACTTGGCCTACATTGAGGGGCTACAATCTGCAATGGAAAAGAAAGTACTCTGTACCCAAGGCGAGTAGAGTAGAAGTTAGTAGTACCATTAGTGGAAATACGGTATTACTGCAGTGTCTGACCTTGTCTACATCAGGTGGCGCAGGGTCAAGGCCGCTAGTCTCACAGTCACTTGAGGACCGGTGAACTTTCTGAAAAATAAACACAAGAAAATCCGTTTTTAGCAATGAAAATATCCATTCTAAATGGAAACAGCTTTTTTTGTTAGTTGCTGAGTTGGCTCGCTACAGTCACACTAACAATATCACCGTTTCCCTCCAATTCAAATATGCTGAGTTAGTAAAACATATCAACTTCAACTGTAAACAAGGGAATGATTTGTTTCTGCTAGAAATGACTTGTTTGATTTTGCAATGTTGAAAGATGCCACAAAGGTGAGTTAATGAAAGTCTGCTGAACGTTTCATAAAGCTGCAGCTGAAGCAATACTTAGTACTGATGAACAGAATGCCTGTGAATATTCTCATTCATCCAGGTTATTGTGAGCTTCAGGGCATTCAATCGTTCGCAACTGGACTTTGTCAGCAAACAGCCCAGATTTAAGACGCTGTGACACGGATCCAGTCTCACTTTACCTGTTACGCCCTCCACCAGGTTAGCTGCTGGGGATGACATACCCTCATCTTCAAACAGTTTGATGTGGTCATTTGCAAAATAAAATAAAATCTAACTAACGTGAAGCATGCCTCAGTGGCATACTGTCACACAGTGTTTCTATTGCACAGAAAGATGATGGCATACCCTACCTCTCTCTTCTGTTCAGTGTCAAAGCCATCTGTCACATCAGGCACTGCAAATCAATTACAGAAGATGTCTGATTTCCTCCTAAAATCACTGCACATTATTGAGGGGAATGAAACTTAATTTCAATATTGAGGGAGACATGGGACTATCAGTGAGCCACTGATGGGCTGACCTCCCATGCACATGCATGAACTTCTCCTGGAGGAAGGGCGTTACAAGAGAGAAACAGGAAGCATTTGGATATTTATTTTGGTTGTGCACTTAAAAAAAAACCTTACTACAAACCTCATTATACTATCATCTCATTACATCCCCCCTTTCTCACCTGTACACCCAAAGATGTCACCAGTGAAGGTAAATCCTGGGCCATCCTCCTGTCAACACAAGTGACACAGTCAAACTTCATATCACATGACACTGTACTGCCTTCATATCAATATATCACATGACACTGTACTGCCTTCATATCAATATATCACATGACACTGTACTGCCTTCATATGTTTCATAGTGTTTCCCAGATGTGGAACTTTTAATGTGAAGATGAAGATTATATTATCACCACCACCATCTTGTTGTCGCTGTTTACATCCATCCAGATGCAATTTCAAAAAATGCTCTACTGTATATGTATATGAATAATCACTGTACATATTGTTCATTCAATTATCTGTATATTTTATGTGACATGAAGGAGCTACAAACTTCCATTGCTTTGTCCACCCTGTGCTAGCAGCCAAATTCATCTATGAATTAGTAAAGTAATATCTGATGAGTAACTGTGCAAAAGTACATGCCAAAATAATGAACCTGAGCAGTTTTACGGATGTTTTCACACAGGCGCTCATCTGAGCAAAGTACCGTTATATCTCCAGAGCTCACTACGAATCTTCTCTGTAGCAGCCGTTTTTCTGCTTGCTGTTGTTTTTAGCCCTCTTAAAAGGACAAAACGCAGATAAAACAGTAAAATAACACTGCTCAGCAGAGTCACGTGTAAATGAGACGGAGACGTGAAACTAACTGCGCAGGTAGGGCAGTCAGTAGTGCGGGTTTTCGTCACACAGTGAGGAGGCAGACATCTTCGTAATCATCAGACTCTCTACTTTCATAAGATACCAGGCTTTTGTGGCTTGTGTGAAGTGGTAAACTCGGCAGACGCTCTAAAGCGGACGTACACTATTTTCGTGTTTTCATGACATGTCCATATAATTTCTCGGGGTATGAATTAGGTTTCGTTTGGGTGGCAATGTCTGGTAGAGGCTTTTAGCTGAGTTTCTCCCCGTCATTCTGGTATGCTACAAGTTAGGACTGGTACTTCCCACCGTGAGCATTGAGCGTCTGAACTGCGAACATCTCATGCGTCCCCCTGCACAGGGAGCGCTCGTATTGATAACTTGATATCAACACATTACACTGGCATGTCCGAAGCATGACGTCACCGAGACGTCCCCGCCGTGTCACGAACTTTATGCCGAAATAAATTATATTTTGTAGATAAATTGTTGTTGTAATATTCCGGTCGCCTGGCTTCAAATCTGGTTTACCTGATATCTGAATGTGCAGGTCGCTAATTAGTTGAAACTCGGTTACCATCCTTGCTAGCAAAGTGTTAGCTAACATTAGCATTAGCTCCAGCGCATTGCAACACGGCTCTTTTCATGTTTCGAAACGCGTGCAAACATTATGCAACTAAACTGAACGGCATAATATTATATTGTGAGCCTAGTAAGTTACAATAAGTAAAACTTACCATTTTCTTCAGGTTCCGCTATGAACGATATCTCCGCTTTGCTGCATGTGCAGACGGTCTGTCGTCGGGAGCGGGTGTGTCGTGTGCAGCATAAAAGGAGCGCTGGATTTAATCAGCAGTACTGCCCGGAGTAACTCCGCACATAGTTTTAAAGCACACACCGAGAGACTGACGGGCCATGCGTGCATTAAGATAAACCACGTTCACAGAGCAGAGTGCACAATTTGGCGCGGGGCTGAGACAGACAGGAGGGTGGGGGATGGGCATGGTCCAGGTGGGGACAGTAAATGTCAGGTTGTGTGTAACACATCAGTCATCACTGAGACTGGCTGGAAGGACTGCATGTTCTGTAAAAACGACATTACTCACTTGAAATTAAATTGAAAATGAAATGAAAAAAATAAACTGTGAATCCTATTATTAGTATTAATCATTTATATATTTAAATTTTTTTTATTTCTACACTTTTTATTAGATTTTTAAAGGAGAGAAAGCATGAATGTAGGAGATGTTTTTAATTTCACTGATCAATCTAACTAGCATAGCACTAACAAGGTGACAGACAACCCCAGGCCTGAGAGTTTCCTCTTGCTCAGAGACGGTGTGGGTGGGGAGGCATGGTCACGGTGGGGACTTTATAATTCAGGATCTGGATAACATCGCAGATGTGCACCAGCGAGGACCAACAACAGAAAAAAGGGGGGATTGTTTAAAACCATTCTGGCACAAAACGGCTTTATCAGTTCAAAGTACATCAATGAATGGTTAATTCAGGTAACAAAATATTATAAAATGATTGAATTAATTGGAGTTATGATGAATAAATAAATGATGATCAATGAATAATGAAATGATGTTATCCCCCGTTTGATAACTACGAGCTGTGTTTGTCTAGCCTGCATATGTGCGTATAGATACATACGTGCTGTTTGACTTTAGTGATTTGTGTATGTTGCCCCTCATTCTCAGGGTTTGTGTCCATCGTGTCAGAGTAACTGCAATGATCCGGCCTGTTGTCATTAACATTTAGCATCACTGAAGTCAACCTGCTACTAGCTTGAGAGTTAAAGTCCGTCAGACCTCAGGCAGCTGCTGTGGACTGGTCCATAATGGCATTATATTCTGGTTTAGACCCATTTCATTCAGGAGGCCCAGGTCCACCTCAACCACATGCTGTTAGTCAAGTCAAGTCAAATTTATTGTCAATGCTGCTATATGTACAGGACATTAACAGAATTGAAATATCGTTTCCCTCAAATCCCTGGTGCAAACAGCAATAAACATAAAATATAAATGTAATATAAAATAAATATATCCAAATTAAAAAGCATTAGCATTTCCTTCATACGCTGGCTCTTCTAGCTACTCTGCTAACAGGACTACCAGTGCTTCTATGAAGTGATGACCAGTTCTCTGTTATGGCCTCTTGCTCTTCCTGATGTGATGCTTTTAACTGAAGAGCTAATGTTAGCACATGCTTGTGTCAACACAATCATCAGGGCGTTAGCTGTGGTTTTAGCAACTGATCATTGCCCTGCTATTTCCCTAACAGTACGTGTTGATGCTGGATCAATAGTTAACAGCATCTCCTTATCACATAATGAGCGCCCTCCATCGGCTCTGTTTGCCTCACTGGGCCCTGCTGAAGGAACCTTTATCACTCTCTGACAGCTCACAGTGCCATGCCCTCTTCATGATCAAATGCTCAAAACCAGATCTCACCATTTCAGTTCAGTGGGCCACTATTTCCAGACCCATTCTCCCCTCTGTCCTTTCTGCTAACCCCCTATTAGCCTGGGTGCCCTCTTAGATCTGTTGATGGTGGCCCTCCGGTCGTTCTCAGAGCCCGGCTGCTGTTAAGGGTTATTGAACTTTTGCAGTCTGGGCCCCCACACTCTGAAATAACCTGTTGAGATTAGGCTTGTTAGGTCACTGCTTTTAAATCAGAAATAAAACCGGGGTTTATTTCTCCATAACAATTTGACGATAAAACAACAATAAATATCCTAAATAAAATAGGCCTAAATCTATAAAAGATCGATCATCAATTAAGCAGGCCCATCCCTATGAACTGACTGCTGCTCCTTCCAACTCATTTTGATGTAACACATAAGGCGTACAGAGAACATCATTTTGCAGTTACAGATAATGTTGATAAGATAAGTTGCAGATGACGCTGAACTCTGTCGTCATGATGAGACTGAACTGTCCAGGCCTGATGATGCTGATGAGGCTAAACTCTCAGATCATCATGAGGCCGCACTCTCCAATTCCAGTGAGGCTGAAAGGTCTGGTATTCCTGAAGAAGCTATACCGTTTCTTCCAGAAGAAATTATATCCATGATTATTAGACTCACCCTCAATCTGGACATGTCCATGATCGGCACATTTAATCGAGTGTCTCCACAGTTTAGAGAGTTAACTAGAAGACACCTTCCCTCGATCTATATTAGGCCTCCTCTGTCTGAGCATCTTGATTTATCTCAAAATCATGACACAGTTATCAGTGTTATGAAAGTATACAAAGCAGCTGGTCGGAAGAGCAGTTTGGCACAACGTCTCAAAGAACTTTTTGCCAAGAATAAAAAATGGATGAAAGCGTGGATGACCCTAGCATGCCTCACTCTTGGCCACTACAGAGTGAAGGATTTATTTTGGAAGTAGCCTATGCTATCACACTTATCCTCTTTAGTCGCAGAAATGTTCCATTGTTATTCATAGGCTATATTTAATTTGTTTATGAAATGCACAGGTTATTTATATTTTGATTTATTCTAATGGTTCAGACATATGCCTGCTGTTTAGTGAGGATAAGGAATTTACAAGGATGCATTCTTTTTTTTCATCAACCTCTTTGCTATAGCCTTCAGCGAGTTTGACAGTGTATAATTCACTCATTCATTTTTTCAATAAAGATGTTGAGAAATCTCGATTAATTGCTTATTTGTAAACACAACACTTATAAATAGCCTAAATAGGCAAGATCTGACACAATTCAATTCAATTCAAATTCATTACAGGCATGTGTGTCTGTGTTAGCTAGCCTATATTGCTATGTTGTATGTGGCAACCTTGACATTTCAGTAGGCCCATATTATTTATTTATTTATTTATTTATTTGGCATTGTTTTTGTTTTTGACTAACCAGATTTCAAGGTTAGGGTTAACCCCTGTCAACAATGAAAGAAAAAGAAGAAAATTAGATTTATTGCTCATTAGTAAACACAACACTTATCAGCGGGGGGGGGGGGGGGAATCTCCGTGATCGCGGAGCCGAGAGTCATCATCTGGACTCCGTACCCACGGTCAGTAGGCTATTAGTAGGTAAGAACAACAACAATCAAACAGCAGCAACAACCATTATTCATTGCATTATTACATTTGTGGGAAGTTATTACAACATTGAAAGTTGAAGATTTTCACTTCCCCACAAACGTAATAAATCTCTACAAACGTAACAGTTATTACATTTGTGGGAAATCGCGTGTTACGTTTGTAGCAGGCAGCGGCTGTTACGTTTGTGGAAAATGTTTTACGTTTGCAGGATTATTACATTAAAAGCTGCATATTTTTATAACGTTGGTGGTTTATTACGTTTGTGGGCATTATTACATTGGCGGGTGTTACACGGTTGAACCATGAATACAGCTTGGCTGCAGACCCAAACTACAGTGAAATTGATCACACCAAATGTCTGATTAATAGCAAACAGTTTGTGCTGGGATGGAAAGCTTATACTTGTTGGAAAGAAGAGAATCTAAGCTTTAACATGATTGTTACGGGCGTTATGTGTTTGACCGCCAGTGGCGTAGATGACGTAGGGTTAGTGGGTTTTGTAAACCCATGGGCCCTCTTGTGGTCAAACTTTTTTTTTTTTTTTTAAATATAATGTCGCCGCGGTTGACCCACACAGCTGCAGGTAGCTCGGAGTGTAACGTCAGACTGGGTCACTGCATTGTGTTGCATATAAGGGGAGATTCGAGCGCCCCCTCCCAATTTGAACTGATCCATGCGTCTATTGATTGTGATTGGCTCAGCCGCTCAGACAGCGACCGTTATTTTTCTGGAAAAAAGAAAGAAAGAAAAACAAAAAGCAAGGTAGAGGCAAAGATGCTTAAAAGAAAGGAGCCACCAGAAAAAGAGATGTGTGGTGCAGATAAGTGGAGGGCAAAAAAGAAGAAGAAGAAATGCACAAAGCTGACAGATCTCTTCTGTCGTGGCGGGAGCAGCCAGGCCAGTGACGACACGGGTCCGAGCAGCAGCACGGCCACAGCAGGTGAACAAGCACTGTCTGCGGTAACACGGCGCTATCATGACCTCAGACTTGAGACTAGGGTTATCACAAGAACCAACACTACCGGTAATCTGAACGTGACCCAACCTGGATCCGCTCCAGCTGCTTGGTGTGGCCACAGCCACAGGTGAAGCCCATAAGCATGACGCGCCATGTGTCTTTCTCCGGTCAGTTGTCATGGGAACAAGACGCTCTGACGGTGGCGCGCATTTAGACCATAATACATCCATGGTTTGGAGCAGAGGCAAACAAAGGTGTGTGAATATATAAAACGGAGCTGAAGAATGAAACAATAAGTTGCAGTTCAAGTTAAGTTCATTGCAAATGACCTGCACCGGGCCTATCCGAACCTGTAAAAATGATATAGGATCTATCTGACTGTTCCAATAAGCAGTGCACAGGCAGAGCTTTCAGGCACTTTCAGTCGCCTTTAACTAATTAAATCATACCTGCGCTCAACGATGAGTGAGTCTCGTCTCTCAAACCTGGCATTACTTTTCATTGAGAGAGACCTTACTGAGAGGGCTAACTTTAACAATGTTGTTGAGACATTTGCTACGATGAAGAAAAGAAAAACAAAGTTCTAGGCGAAGTCAAATCGTGGCAGAAATGCAAAGTTCTCAACTCATTTATTTTGTATTTTTTCAATAGCCCTTTTTGCTGTCATGCAGCTGCACTTTTATGTTAACCAACGTTAGTTATTCTTAGATTTCTATGCCTGGTGGTGCGATGGCACCTTGAGTTGTTTATTGGAGCCAAGTTTTATTTTGTGTATTGTATTGGGAAAGTGTTGATATGCCCGTCACGGGGGTGTACTGGCACCTTAAGTTATTTTATTGTAATTTTATTTTGTGTATTTATTTGTATCGGGATTATGTTGGGAAAATGTTATTTATGTGTTGTTATTTATGTTATGGTGGTCATGTATGTCATTTATTTATTTATTATTTTGCCTGTTTGTATAGGGTCTGGGGAAAGGGTGGGAATGGATAGCAATAAAACAAGGCAGCTATTTCAATTCTAATCACTGTCATGGTGTATTCCTGGCTTTTGCCTTTTTTCTATCCTCTATTCGCATGTGCAATGTCAGGCCCCTTTGACCTCAAAACCCATGTGGAATACAGCCTAGCTACGCCACTGAGAAGAAGGGAAAGAGAACAGTCCCCTGCGAGGCCCCAGTGTTGCTGACCACTCCGTCTAACACACAGTGTTGCAGGTGCACATACTGTGGTCCGCCAGTCAGGTAGTCCACAATCCAGGACACTAGGGGGGCGTCCACCTGCATCGCTGTCAGCTTGTCACCCAGTAGAGCTGGACACATGGTGTTTAATGCACTGGAGAAGTCAAAAAACATGACCCTCACAGTGCTCGCCGGCTTGTCCAGGTGGGCGTAGACACGGTTGAGCAGGTAGATGATGGCGTCCTCAACTCCAAGTCGGGGCTGATAGGCAAACTGGAGGGGGTCCAACAGTGGCTTGACCATGGGCCGGAGCTGCTCCAGTTCAGTTCAGTTCAGTTCAGTTCAGTTCAGTTCAGTTCAGTTCAATTCAATTCAATTCAATTCAATTCAATTTTATTTGTATAGCGCCAAATCACAACAGAAGTTGTCTCAGGACACTTTCCATATAGAGCTGGTACAGACCAAGCTCTTTTATCTACAGAGAACCAACAATTCCCCCATGAGCAAGCACTTGGCAACAGTGGCGAGGAAAAACTTCCTTTTAACAGGCAGAAACCTCGAGCAGAACCAGACTCTGGGTGGGCGGCCATCTGCCTCGATCGGTTGGGTGAGAGAGGGAGAGCAAGAGAGGGAGAGTGAGACAGACACAGACAGACAGACAGACAGACAGACAGACAGACAGACAGACAGACAGAAATGCAGTCAGAGAGAGAGAGAGAGAGAGAGAGAGAGAGAGAGAGAGAGAGAGACAGAGAGAGAGACAGAGACAGAGACAGAGAGACAGACATGCAGTCACAGTAACAGTGACAGTGGATGTAATAACAGCAGTAGCAGTTGCAGTGGATGTCAGGCAGGGCCAAGGCAGGAGACACAGCTGCAATCCACAATCCAGATTCAGCCACTGTGGAACCTGCAAGACGACAAAGCACAGAGACTCCGGGGAAGGAGCTAAGTTAGTAACACGCCGTGGTAGGACATGAAAGTGTGCAGATGGAGAGGGACAGAAGGACAGAGGAGCTCGGTGTGTCTTTGGAGGTCCCCCGACAGTCTAATCCTATAGCAGCATAACTAGGGGCTGGTCCAGGACCAGCCTGAGCCAGCCCTAACTATAAGCTTTATCAAAAAGGAAAGTTTTAAGCCTACTCTTAAATGTAGAGACAGTGTCTGCCTCCCGGACAAAGACTGGAAGATGGTTCCACAGGAGAGGAGCTTGATAGCTAAATGCTCTGACTCCTGTTCTGCTTTTTGAGACTTTAGGAGCCATAAGTAGGCCTGCATTCTGGGAACGCAGTGTTCAAGTGGGGCAATAAGGTACTATGAGCTCTTTAAGATAAGAAGGTGCCTGGCCATTTATGGCTTTGTAAGTAAGGAGGAGAATTTTAAACTCTATTCTAAACTTTACAGGGAGCCAGTGCAGAGTGGCGAGTATTGGAGAAATATGATCTCTCTTCCAGGTTTTTGTCAGAACACGTGCTGCAGCGTTCTGGAGCAACTGGAGAATATTCTGCAATGAATTTGGGCAGCCTGATAAGTTACGAATGCATGGACTAGTTTTTCTGCTAGATTTTGAGACAAAATATGCCTGATTTTTGCGATGTTACGTAGGTGAAAAAAGGCTGTCCTTGAAATTTGTTTTACATGGGAGTGAAAGGACATGTCTTGGTCAAAGATAACTCCCAGATTCTTTACAGTGGTGCTGGAGGCCAGCGCAATGCCATCCATAGCTGCTATGTCATCAGAAAGTGACTTTCTAAGATGTTTAGGGCCTACTACTATAACTTCAGTTTTGTCCGAGTTTAGCATCAGAAAATTGCAGGTCATCCAGGTCTTTATGTCATGAAGACATGCTTGTAGTCTAGTTAACTGACTGGTTTCTTCCGGCTTCATTGATAGATATAGCTGGGTATCATCTGCATAGCAATGAAAATTTATTGAGTGCTTCCTGATAATCTTACCTAAAGGAAGCATATATAAGGTGAATAGAATTGGTCCAAGCACAGAACCCAGCGGAACTCCATAGCTGACTTTAGTGAGCACAGAGGAGTCGTCATTAACGCGTACAAACTGAGAGCGATCTGACAAGTAGGACTTAAACCAGCTTAGCGCAGTTCCCTTAATGCCAATGAAGTGTTCCAGTGTCTGCAATAGGATGCCATGGTCAATGGTGTCAAATGCAGCACTAAGATCCAATAAGACTAGTACAGAGACAAATCCTTTATCAGATGCAATTAGAAGCTCATTTGTAACTTTAACCAGTGCTGTCTCTGTGCTATGATGTACTCTAAATCCTGACTGGAAATCCTCAAATAAACTATTATTGTTTAGAAAGTCGCACAGCTGATTGGCAACTGCTTTCTCAAGAGTTTTGAGAGAAAGGGAAGGTTGGATATCACTCTATATATGGCTGAAAACCCTGGATCAAGAGTTGGCTTTTTCAGTAGCGGTTTTATCACAGCTACTTTAAAGGACTGTGGTACGTAGCCTGTTGATAAAGACAGATTGATCATGTCTAATACTGAAGAGTCAATTAGAGGTAATACTTCTTTAAACAGCTTAGTCTGGATAGGATCTAAAATACAGGTTGATGATTTTGATGATGAAATTATTGAAATTAGTTGGTGAAGGTCGACAGGACTAAAACCGTCTAAAACTGCGACAGACTGAGTAACAGTTTCTACGGTTTCTGTGTTTGAAGACAAATCAGTACCTGTTGACGGCAGGAGCCGATGAATTCTGTCTTTAATAGTTAGAATTTTATCATTAAAGAAGCTCATGAAGTCATTACTGTTCAGAGCTAAAGGAATACATGGTTCAACAGAATTATGGCTCTCTGTCAGCCGGGCTACAGTGCTGAAGAGAAACCTGGGATTGTTCTTATTTTCCTCTATTAGTGCAGAGTAATAGGCTGCCCTGGCACTGCGGACGGCTTTCCTGTATATTTTAAGACTGTCTAGCCAGGCGAGCCGAAATTCTTCCAAACTGGTAGAACGCCATTTCCTTTCTATTTTCCGTGAAGTTTGCTTTAATTTGTGGGTTTGAGGAGTATACCATGGAGCTAACCTCCTCTGTTTAATTTTCTTCTTTTTTAGGGGAGCAACAGAGTCAAGTGTCATACGCAACGATCCTGTAGCACTATCAACCAGGTAGTCAATCTGGGAGGGACTACGGTTAGCATAAGACTCCTCTGTTGTATTGAGACATGGCATTGAATTAAATGCTGATGGGATCATATCCTTAAATTTAGCTACAGCACTATCAGACAGGAGTCTGGTATAAGAATTTTTGCCTACTGGCTGGTAGTCTGGTAATATGAATTCGAAAGTTATTAAATGATGGTCCGATAAAAGAAGATTCTGTGAGGAGACTATTAAGTCTTTGATTTCAATGCCATATGTCAGAACAAGGTCGAGGGTGTGGTTAAAACAGTGAGTCGGTTCATGTACATTCTGACGGAAGCCAACTGAGTCTAATACTGAGATAAACGCAGTGCTAAGGCTGTCATTATCAACGTCGACATGTACATTAAAGTCACCTACAATAATTACTTTATCTGTTTTAAGGACTAAACCTAATAGAAACTCTGAGAACTCAGCTATAAATTCGGAGTAAGGACCAGGAGAGCGGTATACTATAACAAATAAAACTGGCTGCACTGTTTTCCATTTCTCATGAGAAAGAGTGAGAACAAGGCTTTCAAATGAGTTATAGTCGAGTTTAGGTTTAGGGTTGATCAAAAGGCTTGAGTCAAAAATGGCTGCAACTCCACCTCCTCTGCCGCTGCCTCGAGGAATGTGAGTATTAATATGGCTCGGAGGAGTAGCTTCATTTAGGCTCACATACTCTTCAGGACACAGCCAGGTTTCAGTCAGACAAGATAAATCAATGTTATGGTCTGATATTAACTCATTTACTAAAACAGCTTTAGAAGACAGAGATCTGATGTTAAGGAGTCCACATTTAATTCTCCTATCTTGTTGTACTATTGCAGTGGTTGTTTTAATTTTAATTAGATTCTTATATTTAACTCCTCTTCTCTGTATTTTTGGTTTACTTAGTTTACGTGGTCGGGGGGCAGACACAGTCTCTATGGAGTGTTGGGTGGGTAACTGCTCTAATGGAGGCGCAGAGAAGCATGTAGGACTGCCGCTCTGCCTCCTGGAGTTGTCAGGGGTTAGGTTCATAAATAAAATCGGTCAGATTTCAAAATAAAGCATCTGTCTTTCTCTCTGTGTGTCTGTGTTGTGCAGGCTTCAATGTGTTGAATGTCATATTGAAATGATTTTTTAAACGTTAAAAAAAACCAAATTATTAGAGATAAACTTCTTATTTAAAAAATTGATTTTATCCTGTTTAGAATTTAGACGAAAATGGGTTTTATTACTGTCCGTAATGGATTTTGAGAGTGAATTACTGGAAAAGTACACATTAAATTACTTGATAGTATTTGCGGAAGTAGTATAGGACGTAGTAAGACGAGCAGTCCAGGTTTGATGAACTACTTATGGAAGAAACTGATTTTATCCCACGTCAAAATTAGACAAAAATGGCTTTTATTGCGATCGGTAAGGGATTTTGAGAGTGAATTACTGGAAAAGTACACAGTAAAAGTAGTTGATAGTATTTGTGCAAGTAGTATAGGAAGCAGTAAGTGCAGCAGTACCGGTTTGATGAACTACTTATGGAAGAAGTGATTTCATTCCACTTCAAAATTAGACGAAAATGCGAATTATTGCGATCCATAAGTGACTTTGAGAGTGAATTACTGGAAAAGTACACAGTAAAAGTATTTGATACTATTTGTGCAAGTGGTCTAGGGAGTACTTAGTCCAACAGTCCATGTTTGGTGAACTACTTATGGAAGAAAGTGATTTTATTACACTACAAAATTAGAGGAAAATGCGAATTATTGCGATCCATAAGGGAATTTGAGATTGAATTACTGGAAAACTACATAGTAAAAGTGTTTGATACTATTTGTGCAAGTAGTATAGGAAGTACTAAGTTCAGCAGTATTGGTGTGGTGAACTACTTATGGAAGAAAATGATTTCATTCCATTTCAAAATTAGACGAAAATGCGAATTATTGCGATCCATAAGTGACTTTGAGAGTGAATTACTGGAAAAGTACACAGTAAAAGTGTTTGATACTATTTGTGCAAGTAGTATAGGGAGTACTTAGTCCAACAGTACATATTTGGTGAACTACTTATGGAAGAAAGTGATTTCATTCCACTTCAAATTTAGACGAAAATGGCACTTATTGCTGTCCGTAATGGACTTTGAGAGTGAATTACTGGAAAAGTACGCAGTAAAAGTGTTTGATACTATTTGTGCAAGTAGTATAGGAAGTACTAAGGCCAGCAGTATAGGTTTGATGAACTACTTATGGAAGAAACTGATTTTATCCCACTTCAAAAGTAGACGAAAAAGCAAATATTTCACGATCCTTATGGGATTTTGAGAGTATATTATTAGAAAAGTACAATGTAACAGTAGCTGATAATATTTGTGCAAGTAACATATGAAGTACATTATCCAGTAACACCTCTTTAGCTACTTATGGTATAATTTGTTTTGTTTTTGTTTTTTTTTACTTTTAAAAAATCATTTCAATATGTCATTCAACACATTGAAGCCTGCACAACACAGACACGCAGAGAGAAAGACCGATGCTTTATTTTGAAATCCGGAAGTAAAGATTGGTGGCGGTTGCTTTCACCGTAAACTTGAGAGTAAATGCGCACTTGAAATACAGCGGCGGCTGGTTTGATCACTGATACGCGAGAGGCGGCTGGCTTGATCGCAGTTTTACCTCTGTCTAAACCACATTCAAGATATTTACGCCATGATTCATGACAACAAGCTAGTTAACGTTGTTACCTGTAACATTAGCTAATTTACTTAACAGTTAGCTAGCCTAACAGTTTGAAAACATCATCATTCTGAGTTAGAGAATGAACACAAACATTGCGTTAGGTTATTAATTTCCAGAAAATAACAGGGAAATGTTTTCTTACCTGATATCTCCAGGATAACAGTTCTAACCATGAAGTTCACTGTCAGCTGACCAAACAGATCCGCCTGACTCTTACTCTGTGTACGTACTCCAGCTTTTTGTTCTCCGTTTAAATTCCACAACTAAGATTCGCTCAAAATAAAAAAAAGGCAAGCAGATGTAAAATAATCCAGGTAATAATCCAGGTAATGCATTACTAGCGGTCCACTAGTCAGGACATGCGCTTGCCGAGGTGCGCATGTTACTGGCTTGGTAATAAAGTTGTCCATTGACGACTTTTTCAGCACTGTAACGTAGCGATAGAAAACATTAGCGTTACCACATTTCCTATTCAAGCATGACATCACCGTTATAGCAAGCACATATGTGTGGTAAGGCTAATTAAATCGGCGTCGTTAGTGTTAACGTTTACATCTGTCAGTATAAGTAAGTAGCTCAGTGTTTACGTTAATGTTAGTGGCTAACTAGCCAGTTATCTTAACAAGACGACTGTCCCTCTTGCCTTGCAGATTTTTCATTGCAATGCTTGTCTTTTGTTTTGTGAATGCTCCCAAACTTTAGAGCTTCGTTGCCGGGTAGACGTGATACTGGTCTGGCATAACTTCCGGCAACATAAAGGCTGACGCCAATTACCATTACTGCGCATGTGCATCAAGGACAGACAGGCAGACAAGGCAGCGGAGGGTACAGCGGCAGTTTTGCATGAAAAACAAAGCTTCAAAAAATAAACGACGCGTCGACTACTAAATTAGCCGTCAACGATTTTGATAGTCGACGTAGTCGTGACTAATCGACTAATCGTTAGCTTAGCTTAGCATAAAAACTGGAGATGGGTAAACAGCCAGCCTGAATCTTTCCAAACTTCTCCTCACTACTCACCAAGTTGTTGATTGGAGACCCAACACTGATCCGTGCTCGTCGTCTGCCACCATCAAAAAGTACACCATTCACCGTTGAAATGCTGAAACTAATAATAACTAAACTGGGTTTGTCTCTGCTTTTAAAGCCGGTGCGTGGAATGTTGTGACCTCACAACATTCCGAGTACCACATCTTCAAAGAGATCAAAGCCAAAGCAGCAGATTAAAGAAAAAAAAAAAGATTTCATGCTTAATTGTTGATCGATCTTTTATAGATTTAGGCCTATTTTATTTAGGATATTTATTGTTGTTTTATCGTCAAATTGTTATGGAGAAATAAACCCGGTTTTATTTCTCCATATCAACCAACTAACTCCATATTATCTCGCTTAATATGCCAATTGCATAATTTAGCGAATTTGCAAGTCCAGTCACTTGTCTGCTACAACCCTCCTCTTGTTCATTTGTTTTCAACTTTTCAATCAGTGGATTGGTGGATTATTATATTACATCTTACGATGTGTGTATTTGTGTATAGTCACATCTGTCGGGGCGCGGTGCCACCGACACGAGAGGAGAGACGCCGGGTCCGAGCCTCTGTTCAGCAGCTTTGCTTTTTAGCCCGGAGCCTCCACTCTTCATGGAACAACTTACAAGTCAATTGTCATTACAATTAATCCCAAGCAGTTTAATGATGGTAAAAATGAAACATAGGCTGAGGTAAATAATCTGCATTTCCTCTTTTCTGCGCTCCTCTGACCAGATGGCGTCCATAGCGGTGTCTTGGCAACGGTCTGTTCAGAAATAACAATAAAACACAAACGCATCACATTATGAAAGTGCTTGTGATTGTTTTTGGTTAAAGAGAGGGGGACAGCAGAGCTACTCTGGCAGCTCAGGTGAGCCAGGTGGAGAGCGGAGGCGTCCTTTATTTTCTGCTTTTATTTTTTATAAAGGGCACCATCCTTACAGGTGAAGCCGAAGCACACAGACGTTCCGCTTTTCTGGGTTCTTATTGGATTCAGAATGAATACAATCCCATCTTTAATGATATGTAGGCTATACAGCCTGGTCTACATTCAATAAACTACAGCAAATTAACGTTAGGTCGGAGGGTTTCCCCCCTACCTGTTTATTGACAGGGCTGATACTGACAGAGGACGTAGACTATATGTGATTGACAGAGAGAGGGAGCTTGATTCAAAACAATCCTGAGAAATTATGAAGAAATCTGGATTTATTACTCATTTGTAAACACAACACTTATCAGTCAATAGGCAAGAATCCAAAAGTTTATTAATTGGGGGGGGGTCTCCGTGATCGCGGAGCAGAGAGTCATCATCTGGACTCCGTACCCACGGTCAGTAGGCTATTAGTAGGTAAGAACAACAACAATCAAACAGCAGCAACAACCATTATTCATTGCATTATTACATTTGTGGGAAGTTATTACAACATTGAAAGTTGAAGATTTTCACTTCCCCACAAACGTAATAAATCTCTACAAACGTAACAGTTATTACATTTGTGGGAAATCGCGTGTTACGTTTGTAGCAGGCAGCGGCTGTTACGTTTGTGGAAAATGTTTTACGTTTGCAGGATTATTACATTAAAAGCTGCATATTTTTATAACGTTGGTGGTTTATTACGTTTGTGGGCATTATTACATTGGCGGGTGTTACAGGGATGATGACACATGAATGAGGGAGAGGGAAAGAGAAATAATAGACATGGTTGATTGATCTGATTATCACTGTTTTCCAGACAGTGCTGAATAAAGAAGGCCTGTGAACTTGAAAAAAAAGACATCATCCAAGACTTTTTTTTTTTTATGCCGGCTGGACCAAAGCGAAAGGGGTTGGTGTTTAACGATGTGATGGGGCCGCTGATCGACTGTCTGGTATTATGGGCTGGTCAGACCAATATTTCAAATAAATAAAAAGTGGCCGACTATCGGCCCAAATAGCACGTCGGCCCACCGGGAAAATGCCCGCTATGCCAGATGGTCAGTCCGTCCCTGGCTAAGACGCTACATTAATGATCCATTAATGTCAGGAAGCACGGAACAAATCGCGTCTAAGACGCAACATTTAATTGTCAATTGAAGGACGATTCCGTATTTTACGGGACGGGTGGCAACCCTACCTATAATTGAGCTTGAACAGCCAATTGTGTGGAGAGATTGCTGCCCCATACAAAATAAAACAAATATAGAACAGAAATATGTCAGCTAAGACGCGACATTAATGATCCGTTAATGTCAGGAAGCACCCAACAAGCCATAGCTTCGATGAGCCACAGACGAACGGAGATCGATTCACCTGATCTAATAAGCAATTGATGAAGCACTGAAAAAACACTTTAAAAACCTTCTCATGGTCAATTCTTTAAGCCGAATTACTCAACAGAGCCTACTGATTACTTTCCCAGATCGAAAA